>NC_092122.1:16231064-16281064 GCF_045679555.1 Salvelinus alpinus
GATTTATTTCTCCCTAAATGTATGATTGTGGTTGATTAGATTTTGGGGATTTTTTGGTTTAGTAGTTAGTTAGTTAGAATTGTGATGTTTTGATAGAGTACTTGACAAATGTGTGAAAGAGTATTTATTTAGATTGTTACTGTGTTGTTTGGTCTGTTCTTGAGCAGAGGGTTAGTACCCATTGAGATGGGAGCATCCTGAGTCTCTGTTTCCAGTTGAAATAGTTGGGCTGCTTCTGCCACTTATAGCCATGTTTCCAAGGCGATGTGGTATGTGAAGTGTATCTGAACAGACAAATATATCGCCACATTGTATACTGAGCAATTTGAAGTGCCTTATTACTTATTACCCATTCTTATAATTGCTCATTGACATTTAAATGGATGTTTTATATTTTCAGTAGATGAAATCTTTGTTAGATGGTGGTGCAATTTAAGGTGACAGTCATAGATGTAGAAAAGCACAAGATCTTCTAAAGTCTAAAATGTTTATTTTCTCCTTCTTCCTTGTGGTCGTGGAAGCCATAGGTTTAGTAAAAGGGGGAAAACATGTAATTTAATCGAATTCATCCCTGGAGGTTTGGAGGGTATTTTAACACGTGTGTGTGTGTGTGTGTGTGTGTGTGTGTGTGTGTGTGTGTGTGTGTGTGTGTGTGTGTGTGGGGGTGTGTGTGTGTGTGTGTGTGTGTGTGTGTGTGTGTGTGTGTGTGTGTGCAGGGGATGTGAAGATGTGAAGATGGCTGGGGGTGGTCCTGAGGGGGGGCTAATTTGGCATTTTTCAAGCACCTGAAACAGCCTTTTCCTGCAATCTAGACCCATAATCATTATGTTTAATTATATGTCAAAATGTGTCTATTTCTTTGCATGTCTAAACATACCTCTTGAGCTTTCTGTATCCTCCTGACTGGTGGTTCTTTTTTTAAAGAAACTAAATATGCTTCTCTGCATCTCTGCTAAAATCTGGGTAAAGATTGAAAGGAATGTGAGTCTTATTCAGTGCATTTAGTAAATGCTTGCTTTTCTAAAGTCTGCCAACCTTGCCAGCAGGCATGCCAGCTAAGATAGTTAGACAAGCTAGCTACTCTAACTTGATAGCCTGAAATGGCTTCATGGTAGCTATTTATGAGGTTGGGAGATTGGGAACCTATCTGGGCTAGCTAAAACCAACTTTATAAAATTGCTAGGTGGCTAGTAGTATTACAGAGAAAACAACAACACACACACACACACACATATATATTATTAAACAGGACAAATCTGATGGGGCACATGCCCCTGTGGGCATGATGTGTCTGTGTGTGTGTGTGTCTGTCTGTGTCTGTGTACAATAGAATGTGTGTGTGTGTGTGTGTGTGTGTGTGTGTGTGTGTGTGTGTGTGTGTGTGTGTGTGTGTGTGTGTGTGTGTGTGTGTGTGTGTGTGTGTGTGTGTGTGTGTGTGTGTGTGTGTGTGTGTGTGTGTGTGTGTGTGTTTGTGTGTATGTGTGTGTGTGTGTGTGTGGACTGAAATACATTAGCATGTTAGAGATAAATGGACTGTGTTGAAGATCAGCATATGGTGTGGACGAAATGTATGGACACAAACAGTATGGCACAAAACCATGGGAATTCTAGTATCGTATTATTTCTAACGTCATTAGACTGTGATCTCAAACACACATACATAAACAGTACATATGACTTCATCTATATTCATGTGTGTGTGTGTGTGTGTGTGTGTGTGTGTGTGTGTGTGTGTGTGTGTGTGTGTGTGTGTGTGTGTGTGTGTGTGTGTGTGTGTGTGTGTGTGTGTGTGTGTGTGTGTGTGTGTGTGTGTGTGTGTGTGTGTGTGTGCGTGCTTTGCTCTATAAGAGACCCTCAGCATGTCAAAGCACCAAGTGGCATCTGTAAATAAAGACAACCCCATAGAAACCACACATTGCATTCAGGGGGGCAAGAAACACTAAAGGATTCAACAAACAATGTTGCTTCTGTCCTCACCTCACATTCCCTGTTTGAAAAGTGTCTCAAAAGCAAGTGGCTTCCAAAGACACACTCTGGAAGATAAAGATACAAGACAAACATTTATTTTTGCCTAAACACGTGTAAACACAATATGATCATCATACTGTACATTTTGTATCACGTTTTATAAAGCTATATCTATTATATTGTTGTACAAAGTCTATAATTGAGCAGTGTATCAGTATGTGTTAGATGAGTACTGCATCCAGACTGAACATGTGTATATTGGAGTGACAATATTATGGTGGGAAAGAAAGAATCATCGTTTAGTGAATGAGAAAACAAATGCAATTCTGAGAGAATGATTTCTAGAGAACGGACCACTACCGCGTGACATTTAAAACTGAACTAAAGTACACTCAACTGTCCCACTTTTTTTACTCTGTTGCATGGTTGGGCTTTGTGAGACTGACGATCAGCCGAAGAGGAGAATCAAGTAGTAACCTGCTGAATCTGTAGAGAAAAAAATCCATTACTGACAAACAATGAAGTGCTGATGTGTGTTCAGCATCCATTTTGTCTCAACTTGTAAATGAGTAATGAGTGAAAAGGGACACAGACTGACCGTAGGGAGAAACTGTGAGACCAGCTGCTACAACATGCAGTGTAGTATTGGAAACATCTGGACTTCTTCCAGATATCTGGGGGAATTGTTATTGAAACATATTCAATGTCTTGTCTCGAGGGAATGAACCATTTTGAACCATTGTAGGTGTGACTTCACTGAAATATCTCTTCAAATGGACAAACAGAATACAAACTATAAAAACCTATTTTGTGGAAAATGTATATACAGCAATGTACACTCTTCCAAAAGGTTCTTCAGCTGTCCCCATAGGAGAACCATTTTTGGTTCCAGGGAGAACCCTTTTTGGGTCCACGTAGAACCCTGTGTGGAAAGGGTTCTACATGAAACCCAAAAGAGATCTATCTGGAACCAAAAATAGTTATTTGAAAGGGTTCTCCTATGGGGACAGCTGAAGAACCCTTTAAAGTTCTAGATAGCTCCTTTTTTTCAGTTGCGTCAGTATGTAAATCGAATCATTGTGCTCTCATCCACTGTGCCTCATGGCTCCTAATACGGTCGATATATTATCTGTTAAAAACGTATAATTTTATTTGTATATATCTCTATAGTATACATTATATGTAATTTGGATGAGGTACAGTTGAAATGTACATAGGTCTACACGTGTTTAATAGCTATCTGAATGTTCCCTTCCCTTCTCACCCTCCCTTGTCCTAATATGATACTCCCTCACCCCTAATGTACAGTAATAATGTTAATGATTTCCTTTGCGCCATTAGTTGATTGTTTAATAGTTCTGGACAGTGAAGCTGAGTGTTAATATCACTGGCCACTCACTTATGAAGCTGTAAAATATTAACCATATTCAGTGGATTTATGGTGCCATATTCAATTTTTAAATCAATTCAAATAAAATGTATGAAAAAAACGTTTCAAGCATTTTGTGTCCAGATTATTGAAATGATAGTGGTGTGGAGAAATGTATCACTTGTTAGGTCGGAACTGGAAATTACGCACATTAGGTTTATATTTAGCTTTCATATTAAGCCTCCATAATTTCATATGAACATGCAATGACTTCAATCAGGGTGAGTAAACATCACACATATTTGGACATCATTTCAAACTTTATTTTTTTTAATGTAATCGATAATTAGGACAGGTCAACTCTAGTTGTAACTACAATAACAGTTTTACTCAGAGTTCAACTGGAGAGCGGGGGAACTACAAAGTGAAGCATAATAGCAGGAGGACCAGAACTAATACTGGACACAACCTCTTACACATTAACAACTGTACAGGACAGTAGCTAATGTATACAGTCATCTGACAATAGTTTACATCTTTCACTGTAGATAACATTAGGAAAGGAATGTCCTTTACATCAATGAGTACTTATGTTTCTTATTAATGTATGCCCTCAAAAACTGTTAGAAAAGTTGTTAGCAATTTTGCTGTTGAGGGTACCAGCAAAATAACCTTTAAAACCCCAGTAATGGGTTTTAACTTGAAGCTGCTTTAAATCAAGACATGCAAGAAAGGATTTTTTATTTGAGTGAGAATCATTTTGTACCTCAAACAAAAAGGATGTTATGTAATATGAACAAAAATCCAATATATTTTTTTTTCCAACAATGACCCTGAAAAATGTTAAGGTAAGCATTTTATTAAGAAATGCTTAATTTGTATTATTCACACAGAGTATTAAATCCCCTACGAGATTTTCCTATGAGAAATTAGGAAAGAAATACATTTTATCACTACTATCCAACTCTTTGTTGTGTAGCTGCTACAGGCCCCTATAAACCTACAGGACAAACAAATAGGAACCATGTTGAGATAGGGCAGTATAAGCATCAACTTCCACGTCCTGCTTCCCATGATGCACCACTAATCCATCGGGGTGCGCTCCCTCTTCTTCCCCTCCCGCTTCGGCTTCTTGACATCTGCAAGAACAGGTGGGCATCAGGATAGAATCTACATGCATACTGTTTCTTACCCTGCAGTCAGGTTTTTGATGATCATAACCTGCCTTTCAGACAGTCTTCCATGAAAAGTGAATTTGCCAGTTTTTTAGATATCATCAACCATTTGGGTTTTAGTAGAACTTGTCATTGGTCATCAAACAGGGAATATCTTTTGCTATTTTTATTTGGGCCTTATTAACTGGCACTCCACTTCAAGCTCCTGTCTCGCTCACTCATTCCCTGGGTGTGTTGTTTATCCTACCGCTGGCCTGAGGAGTGCAGGTTTACTGTGCATGTGGACAAACATGAAAAGTGCTTTATCATCGTCCCACAAGAGTGGCTTTAGTACCTGGCAGCCGTGACAGGAACCACAGTCCATACCCCCCTCTCTGGTCTGATGAACAGGAGCAACATACACCCCCCCCCCCCCCCCCCACACACACACACCCCATACATATATTCTGCTATCTATCCATCCATCTGTCTACTTGTCTGTCTGTCTGTCTGTCTGTCTGTCTGTCTGTCTGTCTGTCTGTCTGTCTGTCTGTCTGTCTGTCTGTCTGTCTGTCTGTCTGTCTGTCTGTCTGTCTGTCTGTCTGTCTGTCTGTCTGTCTGTCTGTCTGTCTGTCTGTCTGTCTGTCTGTCTGTCTGTCTGTCTGTCTGTCTGTCTGTCTGTCTGTCTGTCTGTCTGTCTGTCTGTCTGTCTGTCTGTGTTTAGAAGAGCGTGAGGGGGAAAGTAAACAACAAGGAAAAGGCAGGACTCATCTATAGTCTGTTTCCCCCAGGAGCTCCTATCATTGTAGATTACAGGGTGGGATGTTGTTGGTGGGCGGTAACAGACGAGGATGTCAACTGGCTAATCAACACCTGTTTGTTTTGTACCTGATCTAAAGCAAGTTCCCACCTGCCACTAATTTAAGATCCTCCCACGTCAGTTTGTTGATGAAAGCCTTGTCACCCTCTCCAGCTAATCTGAGAAAAACGTCCACAACATAAACACTCCATCAATACTACTGTACGTTGCTGCTCCACTGCAACATATTAGAACGATTCAAACTGGATTTGAATTTACAGTACATGAATCGATCTATTCACCACCAATGCAGCATTAGCCAATATGCAGTACCAAGCCAAGTCATGTACAGTACAATAAGCCATCAGCATTAAACGGTAACAAAGTCATGTAAACATTGAGGAATCATTTGCTTATCCTTCACATGCCCTTTAATAATCTATGTGAAACATCCTATCAGCATTGGAGAATTAATGTGAAGAATGTGATGATAATCAGCATATAAAGTATTGTAAATCATCCCGATGCTAATCTTTTATCCCTGATAAACAAACATGCAATCCATCGGTAAATACAGAAGTAATGATTACTTACTTGTATAGAATTTACAAATCATTAATAAGTGGTTATAAAGGAACCCGTTGTAAGGGTCGATATGCGTCAGGCCAATGCACAGACCTAGAGATGACTCATGATTCACAAGTGTCTAACTGATTGATGATAGCCTACCAGATGTTGCCTGTGCTACTAACTTGCATAATGTGTGTGCAATCACTCGAATCCTCCTCAAATATAATGCTGACGTCACTGCCCCAGGGACCTGCTATCTAATCTATACATTTCTCATAAGCATACGTGTTGCGGACAAGCCGAGAGAGTTCTGTGAGTTTGGAGATTGGGACGTGGGTGTTCATACAAATCCACTGAAAATTGCTCCTCGCTCCATTTGTTTGGGCGGTTTTAATTTGTTTAACTGTGTTTTGCCTGTGCCTTTGTCAGCACATTTGGCTCCCTAGGGAGACAGAGAGAATCACATTCCCTCTGCGAGCTCTGTCTGTGAGATTGGAGCTCTCACCATGCCGGAGTGCTTTCTGCTGCATATGCACATTACTGTGTACTCTCTCCGCTTTCATTTCTGCCACCTCACTTTTGACACAGACTCATAATAATCAGAGCGGCTCGGAGAGAATGTGTTTTGAACCGGGATGCCGTGAAACAGGCCGAGTGCAATAAGACTGAATTATGTGTCTGAATGGGCTGTCTTGTACACAAAGACACAACAACACAGCCCTTCTCAGGGGAATGATAAACCGTAAAGGTTTTCATCACTATAAAGCCTTTTGTTTCCCCCCAAATCATCTCTGACATTCTCCGCTTCCCACTGTGGCTCCCCTGCTCATTCTTCTGAGTAAGGAGGGAGGAGAATAGGAGAATCCTACAGGTATTCATAATGTTTCATTTCTGCTTCATTTCTGTCACTCTCTGTTTTCCGGCCTTTCCATTTCATTCCGTGGGGCACATCTCTACCTGAGGTTAGACAAGGGAGAAGCTGACACTGAATCTCAGATCGCTCCCTCGCTGCCTCGCAGCATTGTCTCCTCAAGACTATGGGCCTGACAGATGTTTTCTCCATTGCTCCTGGCAGCAGCAGACAAGGTGGCTGTTTAGAAATGTAAATATGACTGGGTGGATATGGTGGCCCCAGACGGAAGTGAGATAGTCCCTCGCTCTGTAGCCGGAGTTCATTACAAGTCCTCTGATCCCTCCTCTGCGACTCTGCCTGGCCTGTAATCCCTTTCCAACACACACACAAACACACACAGAGGCAAGCGCACACACACACACACACACACACACACACACACACACACACACACACACACACACACACACACACACACACACACACACACACACACACACACACACACACACACACACACACACACACACACACACACACACACACACACACACACACACACACACCAACAAACATTGTCAGCCTCTCTGTTTCTCAGTAACCCTTTAGCTTACCAGGGCTTATCTGTCAAATGACAGACATGGGAAATCATACTCTCAGATAGCAGGTCTTTCTTTTCAACTCTCTCTATTCTTCTTCTCCGTCATCCCTCCCTCCTCCTTTCATACTGTGGTTCTCACCCTCCCCAGGGCAGTAGGCCCAACTTAAAACAGGACTGGCCTCCATCACACAGGATTCATTTGGGAGTATATGATAATTCATACAGGTACAGTGCTATACAGTCCTGCTCATGTGCTTGCGCGCGCACACACACACACACACACACACACACACACACACACACACACACACACACACACACACACACACACACACACACACACACACACACACACACACACACACACACACACACACACACACACACACACACACACACACACACACACACACACACACACACACACACACACACACACACACACACACACACACACACACAGTATAGAGATTACGATTAAATGTTAATCACTGAAGAAATAATGTTATTTCTGTGTGTCACCTTGCTATTTCTGTCACTGAAATACATGTGCACCGAAGAAATACACCAACACAAATATGATTTTAATTTGGATCAGATTCCTTACATGTGACATCCTAAATAGGCTTTGCTCGGCTTATGTGAAAGATATTGTCGTTTTTTCGAGAACCATTACCCAAGCCAGGGGTTCCACTCCACTGTCAATCTGACATGTTTTTTCCGTCACAGTGAGAGTCTTACAGTCTTACCAGCTTTTTAGCTTTTTGATTTCCCTAACTCCCAGGTTATTAGGAGGCGAGGGAAACTTGAATTGAACCCAAAATCACAATCAGATTGACAGGACTGCGTGTTTTTCTCTGTCCTCGAGCAGGAAAACTGTCTTTACTGTAAGCAGCCTGCCTGAAACACAATGCTCAGGTCCAGTCGCTCCTTGAGATTCTGTTCTGTTCTGGCACACCCTCTCATAAAGCAGATTACTGCTGCCAAATCTCCCCTTATTCCAGTTTCACACTCTCAACATATCACCACAGTAGCCTACTTGTCAAAACGCAGTCAGATTGGACACAATGTACACACTAGCCTCATGAGTCCTTTCCCGGCATCATCATGGAGCATTCATTAGATGTTTAAACAACTTCTGCTCTCACTTGATTGGTTTTAACAGTGGGAGTCATCAGCTAAATAACGGACAAGTGGGAGTTGTTAATAAAGCCTTTATGTGGGGAAAATAGATGAAAATCTGTGTGTTGGCCTCTACATGTTGGAAACATTCTGTCACTGTATTAATGATGGAGCATTGAACTAAAGCATTCATTTGATTTACTTTTGGAACATTTTGTCAAGTTTGGACATGAGGTATACATCTTATAACAAACTGAATGGCAAAAAAAAATCTTATGTTAAACACGGTTTGAGGAATGATGAATGGCAATGTTCATCAGCGCATTGAATGAAGTAGTTAGACAAACAGGGCTAACTGTGACTCACCTAAATATTGAATATGCAATTTAATTGATATCAAAATATCATTATTCTATTAAGATACTCATCTAGTTCATTGTATCAGACAGGTGAAATGAACCAAGACTAAATACATTAGAAATCTATAATGTCTGTTGGGCAAATTGCCAACTAAAACCACAATCTGCAATCCTCCATGTCATGTTCTGTGATCAGTAGTTCTGTTTGGACTAACTCACATGACCATCTCAGTCTCACTGCTTTACATAATTGAAAGAGAGAAATCGATGTTTCTTGACGAGTCTAGATGTCTACTGGCAGTTACTGAGAGGACGCAGCATTACATGTTCATACTTGACTGCTCAATACTTGTATTTACCTTAGTTCACCCTAGTTGAAGACTTATAGAAATCACTCCCACTGAACATTTTAGGCTCAGTGAAGGGGCTAATTCCACCATAGTGGAGCTGGATTAAACAAAGGTTAAATAAAAAAATTAAATAAAAATAATAATAAGTTAATTAGAGTTACCAGCCTCAGAAATTGCAGCCCAAATAAATGCTTCACAGAGTTCAAGTAACAGACACATATCAACATCAACTGTTCAGAGGAGACTGCTTGAATTAGGCCTTCATGGTTGAATTGGTGCAAAGATACCATTACTAAAGGACACAAATAATAAGAAGAGACTTGCTTGGGCCAAGAAACACGAGCAATGACATTAGACCAGTGGAAATCTGTCCTTTGATCTGATGCATTCTGCAGCGACACGCCATTCCATCTTGTTTGCGCTTAGTGGGACTATCATTTGTTTTCAACAGGACAATTACCTAACACACCTCCAGGCTGTGTAAGGGCTATTTGACCAAGAAGGAGAGTGATGGAGTGCTGCATCAGATGACCTGGCCTCCACAATCACCCGACCTCAACCCAATTGAGATGGTTTGGGATGAGTTGAACCGCAGAGTGAAGGAAAAGCAGCCAACAAAAGCAGCTCAGTATATGTGGGAACTCCATCAACTTGTAAGTCGCTCTGGATAAGAGCGTCTGCTAAATGACTTAAATGTAAAAATGTAAATGTAAAAGCATTCCAAGTGAAGCTGGTTGAGAGAATGCGTGTGCAAAGCTGTCATCAAGGCAAAGCGTGGCTACTTTGAAGAATCTAAAATATAACAAATATTTTGATTTGTTTAACACTTTTTATGCTTATTACATGATTCCATGTGTTATTTCATAGTGTTGATGTCTTCACTATTATTGTACAATGTAGAAAATAGTCAAAATAAAGAAAAATCATTGAATGAGTAGGTGTGTCCAAACTTTTGACTGGTACTGTATATATATGTTTAGCCTAGTGATATATTGACTGGTACCTACACTATTTCCTGGTATTGTAAGTTAAGCATTCACTAAACATGTGTTCCCTTTGCAGTGGTTTAGCTTACCATTCAAATCCCTCAGGATATACACTACTGGTAAAGACATATATGTACTATATATGTAAATCTATGGCTTTGCTGGTATGCTCTCCCACACTCCCCCTCAGCCTACCTTGCAGCTTGGTCTTGGGGATCTTGCCGCAGGGCTTGGTGGCGCTCACTGTGTTAGGACAGGTGGCATCCATGAGAGCTCGTTTCAGCACCCCTGTCCGGTTCTTCTTCCCCGTCGCCATGTCACACTCTCCCCAGGCCTGGAAGTCATACTTGCATTCACCTACAGAAAGATGGTTACAACAGACATACATGTACAATACAAAACACACATTTTACAGGGTTGTTACAGACATACCTACTGTATATACACTACCGTTCAAAAGCTTGGGGTCACTTAGAAATGCCCTTGTTTTTTAAAGAAAAGCTAATTCTTTGTCCATTAAAATAACATTAATAAATCTTCTTCGGGATTGGTGTCCCTTCCATGGGATGGTTGAGCTAACGTAGGCTAATGCGATTAGCATGAGGTTGTAAGTAACAAGAACATTTCCCAGGACATAGACATATCTGATATTGGCAAAAAGCTTAAATTCATGTTAATCTAACTGCACTGTCCAATTTACAGTAGCTATTACAGTGAAATAATGCCATGCTATTGTTTGAGGAAAGTGCACAAATTTGAACATGAAACGTTATTAATAAACAAATTAGGCACATTTGGGCAGTCTTGATACAAAATGTTGAACAGAAATGCAAAGGTTCATTGGATCAGTCTAAAACATTGCACATACACTGATGCCATCTAGTGGCCAAAATCTAAATTGCACCTGGGCTGGAATAATATATGATGGCCTTTCTCTTGCATTTCAAAGATGATGGTACAAAGAAAATACAAAAGAACGGTTGTTTTTTTCTTTGTATTGTCTTTTACCAGATCTATTGTGTTATATTCTACTACATTCCTTTCACATTTCCTTAAACGTCAACGTTTTCCTTTCAAATGGTACCAAGAATATGCATATCCTTGCTTCAGGGCCTGAGCTACAGGCAGTTAGATTTGGGTATGTCATTTTAGGCGAAAATTGAAAAAAAGGGGCTAATCCTTGATCAGAAATACAGTGTAGACATTGTTAATGTTGTAAATGACTATTGTAGCTGTAAATGGCAGATTTTTTTATGGAATATCTACATAGGCGTACAGAGGACCATTATCAGCTACCATCACTCCTGTGTTCCAATGGCACGTTGTGTTCGCTAATCCAAGTTTATCATTTTAAATGGCTAATTGATCATTAGAAAACCCTTTTGCAATTATGTTAGCATAGCTGAAAACGGTTGTGCTGATTAAAGAAGTAATATATCTGGCCTTCTTTAGACTAGTTGAGTATCTGGAGCATCAGCATTTGTGGGTTCGATTACAGGCTCAAAATGGCCAGAAACAAATAACTTTCTTCTGAAACTCGTCAGTCTATTCTTGTTCTGAGAAATGAAGGCTATTCCATGCGAGAAATTGCCAAGAAACTGACGATCTCGTACAACGCTGTGTATGACTCCCTTCACAGAACAGCTCCAACTGGCTCTACCACCTAGCTAATGTTAGAGTTAGCCACTTAGCCACCTAGCTAACATTCATAACAAATTGGAATTCGTAACATATTATACGTATTTGTAATAAAGATTTGTAATAAATTATATGAATTGCAATTCATAACATATCATTCGAATTGTAATTTGTAACATATCATACAAAATGGATGGACAGCCACAAATGAATACATACCATATCATACTAATTTGAGTGTCCCAGATTTGTAATTACTATGTTACGTTTACCCCTAAGTCCAGGTTGCTTGTATTATGGTGATTGTAGCACCCAGAAGACATCCCATAGGTTTTATACAGCTGATCAAGCAGAAAACTAAATGTAATTACATTTTTCGGCCTAGAATCAGCAATTAAGACCTGGACCCTCAAGCTCAGAGAGCTGCTGTTCTGAAACATCCTTTCTTTTACTGGAAAAGGGAATTTTTTAATTTTAGTTTTTATCCATTAAATAATCTGATCTTCTACTCAAAACACCAGAACCGGTAATATTTGCAAAAATATTTACATTCCAACTATTCTCAGCCCCAGGACTTTCTTTATCAACCACCAACTGGTGCACCGTGTTATTAGCCAGTGTATGGATTTCCCTGCCAAGACCGGATTGTCTCCTTTATGCTCCATTTTTCCCAGTTTCTCCACTCTGAAGATTCCATCTGTCTTTCCCATACACAGACAGTCTGGCATTCTCTGCCTTTCAAAGAGGGCCTCCACTCTCTCACTTGATCTTTTATTATCTTTATGGAAGGAAAACATTTAAGAGGTCTACAGGTTGGATTTCATTAAGGATCTTATTTTACATTATATTCAGTCCTCCTTAAACTCCTTCCCCAAGGATGCAGGGCTGTTCCAGGAAAGGATAGCCATGCCCCGTTCTTGTGTGTAAGAATGTGTCCGCATTCGTGTGTGTGTGTGTGCGTGTTTGTGTGTCTGTTTGTGTGTCTGTCATCCCTCCATCCCGCTCTCCCTTCCTTTTGTTGGACTCTGGCGTAGCTCCCTCTTGGCTGTGACACTCGTTTCCCTACTCCTCTCAGATAAAAGCTTGGGCCGCTGTCACCTGGCTCTGAAATCCCAGGGCACTCGGCTGAGGGGAGCGGAGGGGGGGATGAGGAGGGGTTAACAGGACCATTGTTCTGGGAATTCTACAGGGATCTTCAAAACAGAGTGCTCTAAAAGCGTGTGCCTCTGTACCTATAATTTGGCGTGTAGCATATGTGTAGCATATGGGTATGTGTGAACCTTACTCCTCAGCCTGAAGTGTCTCCACTAGCGCCAGAGAATAGCTAGCTTTTCATGTGGCGCCGACTGGTAAGACACTTCAGGTGGGCGGTCACGTGTGCTAGCAAAGCAGAGATCTTGGGTTCAAGTCTGAGTGTGAGCTATAAGCAAGTAGGGAAAGTAGCAGGAAGCCCATGCTCTGTTTGAAGATGACACACATCTCTGCTGTATACACCCAGGCTGTAATTTCCTGAACCATACCATCTTTCTCTGGGGATGTCCATACATGAAAACTGAATTGGAAGCAAAACTGAAATCCTATTCCATTGAGTAGCAGAATGTTTTCCCCTTTAATGGACATGGATACACAACAAAAAGCATGACATAAAATCCCTAGACCAGTCATGTTTGTGCTGTATTATAAATGTGTTTTGAGTCTGCTCCCCATGACCACACTCACACACCTCCAAACTGCTTCTTCCAATTACAGGGGATCTTGCAGCGCTGGGTCTTGATTGTTTGCTTGCAGTCGGTGCCAGTGCGTGTGCCCTCCCTGGTGCCCAGGCCGCAGTCACCCTCGTTGGCCACGCACACACTCCACTGCCACTCCCCACAGTCCGACTTACGCTCCTTCTTCCCTGCAGGATCACACACACACACACCAACCTTATACTGCAGTCATGTCTGGGACATAATTATGTGGGCTGTAATTAGGCCAGGCTAGAGCTACACTACCACCGTGAAAGGTCAAAGTATTCAAATATATAAAGCACCGAGATATGCATCTGTCATTGTGAGTCTGCAGTGAGCCCCCCTGCTTAAAGTGTATTTATGCACAAATCTGACCTGATTTGAGCTTTGCATCAAATTACCATTCATACCTTGTAGCAGGTACTGTAATAGGAGACCCCCCTCCATCCACATATCATCTGTCTGTCTGACTGCTGCCAATCTGCCGGTGTTTCTCACCTTGTTTCTCAGCTTTCCCCCCCTCGCCTGCTGTCACTGTGAGGACCAGGAGGGCCATGACGGCCAGAAGCGTCCATTGCTGCTGCCCTGACATGCTAGGAGAGAGGGAGAACAGACACAGAGGAATAACAAGTACAGCAACATATGTAACTCTGTGGGAGACATTCCATCGAAGGCCTCCCCTTCACCACCCTCTCATTTCTTCACATGAAGGGGCAGACCTGACAAAGAACCACAGCATGCCCCTACTTACATGTATGGTTCACAGTTACAGGTGAAGGCAAGATCAGGCTCTTTGTGGAATAAACGGTTGTTATTTGCTACAATGGCCTGCTGTGTGCTGCACTGTGCTCGTGTCTACAGACGTGTAAGACGACATGGGGAAGTTATCGGCTGTCAGACAATGATACAGACGATTTGGAAATAGAAATAAACCTTTTTTGCATGTACTTTATGAATAGACTAATTGTTTCTCCTCCAGGCGCTCTCCGGCCTCCCAGCGGCCCAATAAAGAGAAGCACCGTTCTAATCGCGGGTGCTGCTGTGCTAGGGAACTCTGGGTGGTGGAATTAGCTCATTCATTCCCTCTTTTCACTTTCCCCCTGTTTATTTTGGAGATACCCTAAAACCCACAGAAGGGGAATCAGCGTGAGATTTAAGCAATTACCGAGCGTCTTGGATGCCAAAATGCTCTACTGTGCCCAAATTACTGCAAAAGGTACAGCCTGGTGGGGAAATCATTTACATTCGGCAATTTTAATTAATCATGAACTGACATGGCTCTTACTGCCGCCCTGACGCACTTGGCCCTGTATTTTTAGTCCTCTCCAGTTTGAGACTGCAGAAGTTGATGCACCCCACGTCTATTAGCGATGCAGGCAAAGTGATAATCAATTTAAAAAGATGGCATTCAAACTCTCTCCTATATTTTATTATTAGCCATTATTAATAGAGCGCTCACTGGTTGAATTCACTTCTGCTCTCAGTGCATCTATATTTAATGACTCTACTCTGAGTTTTAACACATCTGAACCCTTACAATACAGGGCTTGAACCCCCAACAGTGGAAGCATATGGCATACCCACATTAATTGAGAGGCAGAATAACATTTGATTTGATTTGAGAACCCTTTTAGACAGACTGTTTTCTTGCCAGAAGCAGTTTTGTGTCAGTCAAACTGTTCAGCCAATGGTCCATTCTTCTCTCTATTCCAAGAAAAATCTTGTTAGTCCAACAGCTTTGATCGTTTCTATGAATAGACAACCTGCGAAATCTAAATAGTTTTCTGAGAAATTCCCCAATCGTACTCCACGTTTGCAACCAACCCATTTTGGAAGCTACTACATTGTGACTTCTCAAAGGAGAAGTCTTTCCCTTTAATGATTCATAAGCAGTCTGCAGATGAGTTACAGTCCAGGTCCAGGTGTAGTTGAGGAGGGCTACAGGTTAAAGGGGGATATCAACCTCCTGCAGCGTTCAGTACATTATGTTCAGACAGCATAGTATGCTGAGGGGTAGACTACAGGGTTTCCCTCATTGCAATGGAATCAAGTGTTCCTCCTTTCACTCACTGGTGCTGTGCATGAAATATTTACACCAGATCCCTTTCTGTCTCTCAGAGCATGACAACACTTTCCATAATGGATGAATGGATTGATTCAGTACACCTGACTTTTAGATGCTACATGTGCATCTCCATTGTAAACTTTTACCAAAAAAATAAAGATGTTTTTGTTGTCACATACACCAGATAGGTGCAGTGAAATGTGTTGTTTTACAAGGTCAGCCATAGTAGTACAGTGCCCCTGGACTAAATTAGGCTTAAGTGCCTTGCTCAAGGGCACATCGATTTTACACCTTGTTGGCTCGGGTATTCAAACCAGCAACCTTTTGGTTACTGGCCCAACACTCTAGCTGCTGCGCTACCTGCCGCCCCACTACTACAGAGTCGATTGATAATGGCTGAGTTCTCAGATACTGTACACACCATGCATACTGTAACATACCCAGGATATCGTATGATATTTAACTTGTATTTGGGAATAAAGTTACGATTTTTTGCGGCCCTGAACCCTGTGAAAAGTAATGTGGGTTTGACTTCCTAAGGTGCTACTTCACCCGCATTGGCCCATAGTGAGATCCAAACTGAGGTAAATAATCTGACAGAGTAACAGTCAGGAAACATTGAGCCAGATTCTTGAATCAATCCCTGTTCTGTCCACTGCTCAGGAACAATTTCTTCTCACTATCCCTCCCAACACCCATAGATCATTTCAAATAGTGGGATTTACAGTGGGGAGAACAAGTATTTGATACACTGCCGATTTTGAAGGTTTTCCTACTTACAAAGCATGTAGAGGTCTGTAATTTTTATCATAGGTACACTTCAACTGTGAGAGACGGAATCTAAAACAAAAATCCAGAAAATCACATTGTATGATTTTTAAGTAATTAATTTGCATTTTATTGCGTGACATAAGTATTTGATCACCTACCAACCAGTAAGAATTCCGGCTCTCACAGACCTGTTAGTTTTTCTTTTAGAAGCCCTCCTGTTCTCCACTCATTACCTGTATTAACTGCACCTGTTTGAACTTGTTACCTGTATAAAAGACACCTGTACACACACTCAATCAAACAGACTCCAATCTCTCCACAATGGCCAAGACCAGAGAGCTGTGTAAGGACATCAGGGATAAAATTGTAGACCTGCACAAGGCTGGGATGGGCTACAGGACAATAGGCAAGCAGCTTGGTGAGAAGGCAACAACTGTTGGCGCAATTATTAGAAAATGGAAGATGTTCAAGATGACGGTCAATCACCCTCGGTCTGGGGCTCCATGCAAGATCTCACCTCGTGGGGCATCAATGATCATAAGGAAGGTGAGGGATCAGCCCAGAACTACACGGCAGGACCTGGTCAATGACATGAAGAGAGCTGGGACCACAGTCTCAAAGAAAACCATTAGTAACACACTACGCTGTCATGGATTGAAATCCTGCAGCGCACGCAAGGTCCCCCTACTCAAGCCAGCGCATGTCCAGGCCCGTCTGAAGTTTGCCAATGACCATCTGGATGATCCAGAGGAGGAATGGGAGAAGGTCATGTGGTCTGATGAGACAAAAATAGAGCTTTTTGGTCTAAACTCCACTCGCCGTGTTTGGAGGAAGAAGAAGGTTGAGTACAACCCCAAGAACACCCTCCCAACCGTGAAGCATGGAGGTGGAAACATAATTCTTTGGGGATGCTTTTCTGCAAAGGGGACAGGACGACTGCACCGTATTGAGGGGAGGATGGATGGGGCCATGTATCGCGAGATCTTGGCCAAAAACCTCCTTCCCTCAGTAAGAGCATTGAAGATGGGTCGTGGGTGGATCTTCCAGCATGACAACGACCCGAAACACACAGCCAGGGAAACTAAGGAGTGGCTCCGTAAGAAGCATCTCAGGGTCCTGGAGTGGCCTAGCCAGTCTCCAGACCTGAACCCAATAGAAAATCTTTGGAGGGAGCTGAACGTCCGTATTGCCCAGCGACAGCCCCGAAACCTGAAGGATCTGGAGAAGGTATGTATGGAGGAGTGGGCCAAAATCCCTGCTGCAGTGTGTGCAAACCTGGTCAATAACTACAGGAAACGTATGATCTTTGTAATTGCAAACAAAGGTTTCTGTACCAAATATTAAGTTCTGCTTTTCTGATGTATCAAATACTTATGTCACGCAATAAAATGCAAATTAATTACTTAAAAATCATACAATGTGATTTTCTGGATTTTTGTTTTAGATTCCGTCTCTCACAGTTGAAGTGTACCTATGATAAAAATTACAGACCTCTACATGCTTTGTAAGTAGGAAAACCTTCAAAATCGGCAGTGTATCAAATACTTGTTCTCCCCACTGTATATCTTCTCATATCACAACCAGACACCCTATGACAGTGGGATTCAAAGTTGGGGTCGTGAACCTCCAGTTGGGTGCCAAAATTGTACATTTTTATAGACATTTAGTAAAAATAAAAAATAAATTACCAAACAAATAAGAGTACAGATTATTGTATTGTATTGGACAATATACAAACGTTTTTGATAAAGATTATTTGAAAAATACAATTTTCTTGAGTGAATATATTTGTGACTATTGTCCAATGTCCTCTGTCACATAAGCTAAAGTCTTGCCTGATTATGTATGTCCAGACGTCGATTAACACCCGTTTATTATGAAAATCACATTTATTGACTGTTATTGATGTGGAGATATTGATCATGTGGAATATATTACCTGAATGTGTTTGTACCTTTTTCATACCTTTATTGAAGTTGACTGTCAATTAGGTAATTGGTAGGGTTTGTGATGCATTCTGGGTAATAGGTATTGCTACAATAAACGTATAATTTCGTTGCTTGTTAGACAAGACATCCAGGTAACAGGTTGGCTTGCTGCCAGTTAGTGCTGAGCGATTAACCAATATATCTGTTATTGTCCGTTTTTTAAACAACTAATTGACCGACATCAGTTCTATTTCATTCAGTTTTTTTCTTTGAGCTCAATAGTCAAATTGCACAATATCTCTATAGATTAATCAGATCCAGCCTGAACTGTGCAATATAGTAGGGAGTTGTAGTTTCCAGCAGGCCAATATTCTACATAGTTTAGCGCGTAAAACATGGTAATTAACTACAATGACTATAATATATATAATATAATTGTCCGGTCTGTGTTTCCAAAGAAAGTACAGTATGAAACTATGCATGTTTCTTTACGCCTGCTACGGAGGAGACAAGAATGCGGTATCGTGAGGGGATGTAGAGATCAGCTGTTGCTTGGCCAGGTATCTCTACCTGAAAATACATTATCAAAGTAATTGATAGTTGGTATTCAGCAGTCATAAAAGCATGCATTATTTACTTTGAAGAACTACAAAATAGTGATTTTTGTCAGACAGCATAGGCAGCAGCTCTATAGCGATTAGATAATGACTTGGAATGAATTAAGAAAGTAATCAAATAAAACAAATGTAATATACACAATAATTGAATTATTTTATTAAAGTAAACTAATGTGAATAAATTATGGTTAATAAGTGATAAGCAGTAATGGGCAGTCACTACCATCATGGGACTTTTCATTGTATTCATTGTTTTATTCTGTGTTGTTACAGCATTCAACACAAATATTTGAAACCGAAATCGAAAACCTTTCATTTTTAATGTAACCGAAACCAAACCGACCTCAAAAAGCACTAATGTTTCAGCACTACTGCCAGGTTTCCAGGCATGATTGAAGCCTGTGTTTTCTTTGGTTAGAGATTTATTTGGTTCCCGTCTGTAGACCTGCGTTGTTGCATAAACAAAATCCATGGTCAACTTCACAGTATTTATTGGTTACTTTTAATTTCAAGGTTATTTGTTGATGTAAAAAATGTAAATGTACCGCTTTTAAGGTTGTCATTAGATTTTTAGAGAAATTATTGCGAAAAAAAGTAGGGTCCCCAGAAATTCTGGTGGGAAAAAAATGGGGTCCAGGCTGAAAAAGTTTGAATACCACTGGAAGCCAAATGAGAAGGTCTAATACGATGAGTCATCACTCCTATCTGTCACAATGAAGTGGGATTCTTTCCTGTGGCGCAGCGGGGAAGATCACAGTGTGGAGTGCTGGGTAGGCGTGTGAGGTCCAACCCCAACCACTCCGTTAGAGGAGGACGACATGGCTTAGGGACCACAGGAGAACTTGCGTTCACCAGCTGCCAAGCAGGCACATGCAGCTCAGTACTCCTCAGCCCTCGACAGAAACACTGTGGCAGACACAGTCCATGAGCCAGGCAGAATTAGTCCTATCAAACACTCCATTTCCCCATTGATCTGTGAACAGGGGTGGCGCTCAGCGAGGGAAGCAATGGAGGATAGCTAGCTAGACGCTGGGCCTGAAATCGATGGGCCCTCAATGAATCTCCAAGCGCTCCAGGGCTATGCACAAAAGGCTGTGCCACTCAGAGACCAAGACGAGCCCTGGAGCTCACCACAAACTCCTTCCCCTCCATTCCCGCTCCACTCCCTCTCTCATTGATACTGCTTCAATAGTTAAAGCCTCTATTCATATCATCTATTCATATTATCTGATCCTTTCAGTAGCATTTCAACCAAAGAAACGGAGGCAATAAAGTTTTTAGCCGTGGAAGAAAAGAGCCGTTAAAATGAATAAATGAAAAGACAGTAGAAAGAGGAACGACTGGGGGGTGTTAGCTTTCTACTAGCTTCTATTAGCTTTCTAAAGCTACATGCAAAATACTGGACCACAGTCATCTTCCAAAGAACGAAAATGTACACTTGATCTTTTTTTCATGTTAATATTTTGAACGGAATAGATGATATGGTAATCCAACCATTACAACTCTCTACTGGTATGACAGAGGGAGATATCCTAACAAATGAGGGGGATTTATGCACTAGCATGCTGTGGTAAGTAGCCATACATAAATAAAACATGCATTGAATTCTATCCTCCTAAAGGCTCAGAGGAAAATCCCCATTTTCTTAAACCAGCAAGAATTAAATTATACATAGATCGTATTTAGAGATAAGTGTAGCCTTTCAAAGCATTGTTTTAGGTTAAATAAACTTTCCGCTGTTCATCCAACCTCAGCCGCTCACAGATTAGGAAAACAAATAGGCCTAAACAAACTTGTGAACAGGGAGAAGTAACTCCCTCCCCTCCCTGTCCTATGCCTAGTATTGTTGTTGCAAAATGTAATGCGTACATGACAATATTCTGTTATCTTAGTGAGAAGGTGACCAACAATAATGGTGTAATGGTGTTTATGTAGGCTAGAGAGATAGTTCTGGAAATGACATTTGTCAGATTACAGAGTCCTGTAACTGGCTGGTCTCTGGTGGGTTTATATACTCCTTAAGACTTCATTGTGATATCTTATTACTTAGCAATATAAAAGGTACAACAACCACTCATGCCTGGTACAGGGCTATGAGAGGGCCAGGAGTCTTTCCTGACTTTGTGAGAAACTCCAGACCTTATTAAGATCAGGTCATCACATCACTCTCGATGAGGTGACCCCTAGTTTAAAACGTGATGCCAGACTATCTCAAAAGATCACGATTCACTTGTTGGTTTAGCTATTACTTTCTGTTAACTCTTATTGAAAGAGAAAATGAAGTTTGAGTATTCTTCTATTTGTCCTTGGGGAAAGTAGCATGGATATACACCTTTGAGATGTTTTAGTTATATTTTAGAGAAGCAGAAAAATGCTTCATCCAGACACACAGTACATTAAAATGATGTATTTCTTGTGGGTTAGGGTTAGGGTTAGGGTTAGGGTTAGGGTTAGGGTTACGGTTACGGTTAGGGTTAGGGTTAAGGTTAGGGTTAGTGTTTGCCTGTTTGTGTTTCATCATCACACCTTTTAAGATACATTTCTAAACAGATGAAAAACATCTTGACTACGGAGTGCAGTGAAAGACTGGTTGCAAACACAGCCACCAGGTATACAGTATGACCGGAACAACAGTATGACCTGAACAACATAACAGTTGTTCACAAAACCCCAGGAAAAAAGATTTTACTGTATTGCTAGATATTGCTGCACTGTTGGAGCTAGAAACACAAGCCTTTCGCTGCATCCGCAATAACATCTGCAAAACTGTTTACGTGACCAATAAACTTTGAAGAAATATCCTGCCCCAAACCTCCACCAGCCAGAGGAAGATAGTCAAAGTCATGGTTAACAAACCTCCACCAGCCAGAGGAAGATAGTCAAAGTCATGGTTAACAAACCTCCACCAGCCAGAGGAAGATAGTCAAAGTCATGGTTAACAAACCTCCACCAGCCAGAGGAAGATAGTCAAAGTCATGGTTAGCAAACCTCCACCAGCCAGAGGAAGATAGTCAAAGTCATGGTTAACAAACCTCCACCAGCCAGAGGAAGATAGCCAAAGTCATGGTTAACAAACCTCCACCAGCTAGAGGAAGATAGTCAAAGGCATGGTTAACAAACCTCCACCAGCCAGAGGAAGATAGCCAAAGTCATGGTTAACAAACCTCCACCAGCCAGAGGAAGATAGTCAAAGTCATGGTTAACAAACCTCCACCAGCCAGAGGAAGACAGTCAAAGTCATGGTTAACAAACCTCCACCAGCCAGAGGAAGATAGTCAAAGTCATGGTTAACAAACCTCCACCAGCCAGAGGAAGATAGTCAAAGTCATGGTTAGCAAACCTCCACCAGCCAGAGGAAGATAGTCAAAGTCATGGTTAACAAACCTCCACCAGCCAGAGGAAGATAGCCAAAGTCATGGTTAACAAACCTCCACCAGCTAGAGGAAGATAGTCAAAGGCATGGTTAACAAACCTCCACCAGCCAGAGGAAGATAGCCAAAGTCATGGTTAACAAACCTCCACCAGCCAGAGGAAGATAGTCAAAGTCATGGTTAACAAACCTCCATCAGCCAGAGGAAGATAGTCAAAGTCATGGTTAACAAACCTCCACCAGCCAGAGGAAGATAGTCAAAGTCATGGTTAACAAACCTCCACCAGCCAGAGGAAGATAGTCAAAGTCATGGTTAACAAACCTCCACCAGCCAGAGGAAGATAGTCAAAGTCATGGTTAACAACCCTCCACCAGCCAGAGGAAGATAGTCAAAGTCATGGTTAACAAACCTACACCAGCCAGAGGAAGATAGTCAAAGTCATGGTTAACAAACCTCCACCAGCTAGAGGAAGATAGTCAAAGTCATGGTTAACAAACCTCCACCAGCCAGAGGAAGATAGTCAAAGTCATGGTTAACAAACCTCCACCAGCCAGAGGAAGATAGTCAAAGTCATGGTTAACAAACCTCCACCAGCCAGAGGAAGATAGTCAAAGTCATGGTTAACAAACCTCCACCAGCCAGAGGAAGATAGTCAAAGTCATGGTTAACAAACCTCCACCAGCCAGAGGAAGATAGCCAAAGTCATGGTTAACAAACCTCCACCAGCTAGAGGAAGATAGTCAAAGTCATGGTTAACAAACCTCCACCAGCCAGAGGAAGATAGTCAAAGTCATGGTTAACAAACCTCCACCAGCCAGAGGAAGATAGTCAAAGTCATGGTTAACAAACCTCCACCAGCCAGAGGAAGATAGTCAAAGTCATGGTTAACAAACCTCCACCAGCCAGAGGAAGATAGTCAAAGTCATGGTTAACAAACCTCCACCAGCCAGAGGAAGATAGTCAAAGTCATGGCTAACAAACCTCCACCAGCCAGAGGAAGATAGTCAAAGTCATGGTTAACAAACGTCCACCAGCCAGAGGAAGATAGTCAAAGTCATGGTTAACAAACCTTCACCAGTCATGGTTTACAATGGCTGTGGGTAAAAGTTGTCTCCGTACATCAACCTTGGAGCTATCAAGCTGAGCGGGAGCAAGTCTTTACTCATGATCCTCCATCCTTCATTGAGGCTTGTCACCATGTTTCAGTGTTCAGGTGTGTATGTCGTGTGTATGGTGTGTATATTCAGATTTCTCAGTTGGAAAGGTCAGGCAGTGACTGAGTGACTGTATGACTGTATTATTTTGTGACTGTATTATTGTGTGACTATGATTGTGTGACTGTGTTATTCTGTGACAGTGTGGCTGTATTATTGTGTGAAAGTGTGACTGTGTGCAGATGGGTCTCATTATCTCTACTAACAGCCACGTACTACCAATCTCCAATCTCCAGAGATATCCTCTTATGAACACAAACATAACATGTGTGTGTGTGTGTGTGTGTGCGTGCGTGCGTGCGTGCGTGCGTGCGTGCTGCAAGGTGCCGAATAGAGCAGGATTCTACGTAGCCGAGGCAACAGGCTTGTTTAATGATAAAACACATTAATAATGATGACAAGCAGTGGCTCAGTGAGTGCATCAGAGCTGAAAAGACTCAAATGGAAGACATCAAATTATGCGTGAATGCCTCCATTACATTCAACAAATTACATTTAGCATCTAGACACCCACTCTGTATCCCACACCCTAAACCCTCTCCATTTTCTCTTCATCAATTGCTCTCTCTTACACTTTCAAACACACACACACACACACACTATCCAAAGATCCTAGGATCTCTCCCTTGCAAAAAGCATACAGTCCATTAACCACCACCAGAGTATAAACTCTCCAAACAAACAGCCCCTCTTCATGATAAACAGTCTCAATGCAAACATCTCTTATTTAGATATTTTTCCACTTGACTGCCAGTATATCTGTTGAGCTGTGAGCTGTTTGAAGTAAGACAGATGGGAATCCCATGTCTGTTTTAGAAATGTCTACTCTACCTAAATGTCTCTCAAAAAAATGAGCAGTTTTGTGCTCATGGAGATCGTCTCACAACTCTCCAGAAAAAATCGAAGTAAAAAGATTTCCTTTAAGCGTCTCCGTGCACCCCTGCAGGCTAGCGTGCAGCTCGAGCTGCGTTGCCTCAGCAGTTTAGCATGTTAAACACTGTTACGGTGCATTACCATTAGTCCTCCTGTCTTCTGCATTCGAAGGCTTTACTCAACAACGATGCCCATGTTTGTTTGTGTTTTGTTTCTGGCTCGAGCAAATTAGCATATTTGATGAATATTCATTTTCAACAGGGACATGAGAAATATTGAAATATTACAATTTTCCGGGAGCGCTTTTACTCCCTCTTCGTTTTGATCAGAATTCATCATAGTGAGATGGGTGGAAGTCACGCTTGCATTAGCTATGGGATGCCTCTGGCTATTGGAGAGATCTCTCTCTCTCTCTCTCTCTCTCTCTCTCTCTCTCTCTCTCTCTCTCTCTCTCTCTCTCTCTCTCTCTCTCTCTCTCTCTCTCTCTCTCTCTCTCTCTCTCTCTCTCTCTCTCTCTCTCTCTCTCTCTCTCTCTCTCTCTCTCTCTCTCTCTCTCTCTCTCTCTCTCTCTCTCTCTCTCTCTCTCTCTCTCTCTCTCTCTCTCTCTCTCTCTCTCTCTCTCTCTCTCTCTCTCTCTCTCTAATGCAGAGGACACATTTCGGTTGAATGCATTCAGTTGTGCAACTGACTAGGTATCCCCCTTCCTATCCGTCTTTCATTTCGTCTTGTTTTGGTTCCTTCTTGTTTGCTGGAAGTAGCAGCTTTTTTTTTTTCACTTTAGATCCTGTCTCTCTTGCCAGTTGTGTTCCTCTGATCCCCTCTCACATGCAAGCCTGACTGGCAGCCAAGTGACAGCAGCCTGTCCCTCTAGCCTCACACTGTTAGCACCTCAGTCATCTCCATATCTCTCTCTCCTTATCTCCCCCTCTCTCTCTGTGTGTGTGTGTGTGTACCTTTATCAGCTTTCTCTCAAAAGCTTCCAATTTAGATCAGTCCTCCTAATTGAAGAGACGTTGGTGAAAGCACCTTGAGACACTAGTTCATTAAATCAGGTCTGAAAGACAGCGTTTGCGTACACCTTGGGGAGTTTGGTCTGGCTTTTGATTAAAGCGCTGTCGCTCCTCTCGTACGTGCTCTCTGGTTTTCTCCCTCTATCACACAGGCAGTGTGTTCATATGTTTATGCTACTTTCTTTCAGCTAAGGAGCGTTGTTTTGATGTCAGTCATAGGAAACTGAGTGGACGACGGAGGTTATCAAAAAGGACTGATTGTTTTCAACGTGAATGTCAGTGTCAAGGACAGTGAGGCTAAAAATGAATAATACTTCAACAATAAATTATTAGCATTAACATCATAGATACATGAATAGTGTCGAAGGGCTCCAAGGATTTAATTAACTGCAGTGAGATGTCAATATGTTAAACCCACAATGTTATGCAAACACCACAATGTGCTCTTTAGCTCTGACGGTGGAAGCTTGACTGTGCCTTGACTTCACTACAATAGGTGCAAAACATTCTACTGCAGAACTTTAAAGGCCACAGGCTTACTTTTAACATCACTCAATACTTTTTGGAATCAAATTTTGACTCTATACTTCTGATTACCAACCTTGAATTTGCAACGAATCAGTAACTGAAAATGTTTCACTTAACCTGAAAGTAGAAAAAGTTAACTGAAAGAACAAACCAAACCTAAGAGGGCTGATTTAATATGATAGTACTGTTAACACTCAATCGATTTTAGAAGCTTTGTTTTGAGCAGAGAAGACCCATCTACATTACAGTATGTTCATTCAAACCGACACATTCATAGAGCAGGGGAGGCTGCTGAGGGGAGGACGGCTTATAATAATGTCTGGAACGGAACGAATGGAATGGCATCAAACACATAGAAACCATGTATTTGATACCATTCCACTGATTCTGCTCCAGTCATTACCATGACCCCATCCTCCCCAATTAAGGTGACACCAACCTCCTGTGTCACAGAGATACCCCATCCTCAACGACATGGCGTTACAATGCGAAGGGTTTCAAAGCGCGAGACAATATGTAACCAGCCTGGCTAAAACTGCTAGAGGACAAGATGGAACCAGCCTGGCTAAAGCTGCTAGAGGACAAGATGGAACCAGCCTGGCTAAAGCTGCTAGAGGACAAGATGGAACCAGCCTGGCTAAAGCTGCTAGAGGACAAGTTGGAACCAGCCTGGCTAAAGCTGCTAGAGGACAAGATGGAACCAGCCTGGCTAAAGCTGCTAGAGGACAAGATGGAACCAGCCTGGCTAAAGCTGCTAGAGGACAAGATAGAACCAGCCTGGCTAAAGCTGCTAGAGGACAAGATGGAACCAGCCTTGCTAAAGCTGCTAGAGGACAAGATGGAACCAGCCTGGCTAAAGCTGCTAGAGGACAACATGGAACCAGCCTGGCTAAAGCTGCTAGAGGACAACATGGAACCAGCCTGGCTAAAGCTGCTAGAGGACAACATGGAACCAGCCTGGCTAAAGCTGCTAGAGGACAACATGGAACCAGCCTGGCTAAAGCTGCTAGAGGACAACATCGAACCATCCTGGCTAAAGCTGCTAGAGGACAACATGGAACCAGCCTGGCTAAAGCTGCTAGAGGACAAGATGGAACCAGCCTGGCTAAAGCTGCTAGAAGACAACATGGAACCAGCCTGGCTAACGCTGCTAGAGGACAAGATGAAACAGCCTGGCTAAAGCTGCTAGAGGACAACATGGAACCAGCCTGGCTAAAGCTGCTAGAGGACAACATGGAACCAGCCTGGCTAAAGCTGCTAGAGGACAACACGGAACCAGCCTGGCTAAAGCTGCTAGAGGACAACACGGAACCAGCCTGGCTAAAGCTGCTAGAGGACAACATGGAACCAGCCTGGCTAAAGCTGCTAGAGGACAACATGGAACCAGCCTGGCTAAAGCTGCTAGAGGACAATATGGAACCAGCCTGGCTAAAGCTGCTAGAGGACAACATGGAACCAGCCTGGCTAAAGCTGCTAGAGGACAACATGGAACCAGCCTGGCTAAAGCTGCTAGAGGACAACATCGAACCATCCTGGCTATAGCTGCTAGAGGACAAGATGGAACCAGCCTGGCTAAAGCTGCTAGAGGACAAGATGGAACCAGCCTGGCTAAAGCTGCTAGAGGACAACATGGAACCAGCCTGGCTAAAGCTGCTAGAGGACAACATGGAACCAGCCTGGCTAAAGCTGCTAGAGGAGATATGAAGCTGTCAGTCACCTCTAATCCTATACTACTTTCATACCCATTTAAACCACCATCCCAGCCTACCACTCAGGGCACAGCAAAGAACAGCTCCTACAAATGCGATAAACCATGGTTCGTGCAAGGGAATAGAATATGGAAACCAGCATCCCAAACTGACTTTTGACATTCCAAGCATAACCATGTCTAGGCAGTGTTTCTACCTTTTCCTTATTAGAGTCAGGGGTACCTAGCTGTCTTTACTCAATGCACCAAGGTCCTCTAGAAAACTAGCCTGTAAAAGACAGAGACAAGACAGTAAGCTGGGCGAGGGAACAAGGCTTAGGTGAAGATTACGACATACACAAAAGCCAACAGTAGTAAATTCCCTTCGCTTAGTGTCTCACCTCAGCTTACCCTGACAAGAGATTGCTACTGTGTGTGGGATATATAAGACCAATGCAGTGGAGACTGGTGAGAGAAGTTATAGGAGGATGGGATGATTGTAATGGCTGAAATGGAATTAATGGAACCGAGTGGTTTCCATCATTTTGATACAGTTCTATATATTCCATTCCAGGTATTACAATGACCCTGTCCTCCTATAGCTCCTCCTGAGGTGGTCCAAAATAATATTGGTTTGTGTTCCTTAAACAAAGTAAATGCCTGTCCTGTGTCACATTGATTTCAGTCCTCCACACAACCTATATTTTTTGTTCCTTTTCAGATACTTAAAACTTAGCATTTTAGTTTGTAATCACTAACCTGTTCGCTTTTGTAGAAGTGAATTGTGGCTGGTTATTTTCAGTCGTTTTCTCTTGAGACCCTTGTCACTGACGTCCTAATTGACTCCAGATGTACCCACATGCTAGTAGCAGGTGTGTGGAGTGAACAAATTAGTGCTTGTGCCCAACATTCAAACACCTTTTCCAAGTTGTTTTTATTAATATTTTCCACAAGCACCTGTCTCAGGTTAGATAAATATAAAGGGAGGATTTTAATTCAGTAGGAAAGCATTCCTCTATTGTACTTGTGTGTGGATGGGCAATATATTCTGTTCAGTTGTTTCTGTTTGTTGGATGGAAATGTCCAGATTGGAGTTAACATTGAAGTGTAGATAAACAGCCGGGGATGATGTCGTGTCTGTGGTGATCTGTCTGGGTGGATAGTAGTCTAGACTAAACAGGATTGAAAATGTTCTTTGGGCTCTCGATCAATAACTGAATTTTAATAGCCCTCAAAGGTTAATCAAGTTCATGTGATTTGATCGTAAGCAAGTTGTTGGAGAAGGTCCTTAGCTTGGAGTATGAAGATGGGGAACTGAAGGCAACCTTAATATCGGCATCAGGAATAAGTTACTACTTTTTGACGACATACAGTAAATGTCTACATGTTGGTGGTATATAGTGGGTGTGCTGAATTATACCTCTTACCATCCTTCCTATGATTAAAACCTAATCTTCCTCTCCCACCAAGTATTAGAGTGCTCATGTATCGTAACCCTTACTATTATACCGTGACATTTTCATTTATAAAGCATTTATCATGTAGGCCTCCAGAAGCTTTTGTTATGTTGTGTTAAATACACCTCAATACTCCACCATGAACAAAATACTCTTACTGTTCCAGAACAGATTTAGTTCATTCTGATGGCGCTGGGATCTTCCAACTGTATGACGCAGAGGCTCTCATGATCTGTAGTAGTTGCAGACACACAGCGACCTCTCTCCCCTCCATTCTGTTGTGTAATCCTGAACGAGCATCAGGGCTTTGTTCAATAGGCAACCCTTGTGGAACGTTGCAAGTAGAAAGTCAAGAATAGAGAGGACATTATTCCTTCTTCTACAGAGGCGTGTTTGTTCTACAGTTTATATTGCTATCAGTTTCTATTTCTTCCAAAACATTGTGCCTTGCTGAACGCAGCCCACATCCCTTCTCTCCTGAAATACTGAACAGGCTCTACTGTCATCCTCTGCTAATACAGGCAGCAATGGCCTTGTGCTTCATCATGCTTACAGCTCTCTGCCTTGCTTGGCTTCCACACATCCAGTCTCTTTTGTCTTAGTATAGCGGGTGTTTCCATTGATTTCTCTTCATAATAATTCCCGCTCTAGCGGCTTAAATTATATCTATGGTCACAACTTCACTGAAACCTCCATGTGTAGGTGTTTTTTGTCTCTTGAGAGAATGGCTTTTGTTGACATTCAGTCATGGAAACGCTTGAGTTCTGGTCCTTCTCATTAACTACACACTGCCCTCTTCTGGGCTGTTTTAGGTACTGCCTGAAGAAATGAGGACCAGTGTTATAAAATGTATGAGAGTTTCTGTAAAATGTAAAATCCTCCTACGGATAGAGGGCTACTGTATGCTTTCACATATAGGACGTCTCCAGTCATTCATAAACAGGCAGGCTCAGTACTATGGCTGAATAACATGTTTGTGACATTCAGATCATGTATTCCCTTTTACGTGGACTATGAAGGAGTTGTTGTATCTGGCATGTTAAGGATGTTCTGTGCCCTGAGGCGAAAACTATTCATCTATGATAACAAATCATTTTGTCAGGCTTTGATTTTACACCAAGTTTCCACTGAGCCTGAATCATTCAAATATCAGTCCTATGAGACGCTGATCTAATGCGAGTAGTGGCGGAACAAGAATTTGACACTGGTGCTTCTCCTGAGTACCCGCCATTTTGGATTAGACACTAAACAACAAAGACAGACAACACAGTCTGAATGGAGAAATACATTTGGCCATAGTGCCCAATCAATCAAAATTCAGCAAGTTTGCAACAGTAGTCAAAGCAGAATGATCACTCTCCGTGGTACAAGCACCAGATTGTCATGAGAGAGAGAGGCTCACGTCTGCCATGTTCATTTAATAGTCTAATTTCTCTTCCAGCAAGTCTTATTCTAGTGTCTGTCGGCAAACAAACCCTGCATTACCACTTAGCACAGATCTCAGTTCAACGTCTAGTTTTGATTGACATTTGGTTGAGTTGTCAACTAACGTAAATTTAACGTGAAATCAACAAAATATTTCACCATGTCATTGGATTTAGTTTAAAAGTTGGCTGAAAAAATAACGAAATTTCCTAACATTGATTACTTTTTCCTAATCCAATCAGTTTCCCACATTGATTCTACATCATCACATTCAATTTTTTGGATGAAATGACGTGGAAACATTATTGATTCAACCAATTTTTGCCCAGTGGGTGTGTGTGTATGTTCTGAATATGGAACCAGAAGATATTTACAGACACGTGGATGGAGCGCTGCCTCTATTTAACTACTTGCACTGTCCATATTTAACTACTATTTCTGACTTTCTGCTAATTTAAATGAATTACACCATCTGTCATTATGGGCTAGATGCACTATTTCCCAGGTTTCAGAGACAGTCTTATTTTCAGCTCTCCGGGATGTAGAGAGGGAGGTTATTTATTGAAAATGGTGGGTGTGAACAGATTGGACAACCCTGTTATGTCAAGGACATTACTCCAAGCCAAAACAAGTAATGTTATTGCATTGTCTTCGAGGCTATATGGATGGAGGGCCATGGGATGGGCCATGCCTTCAGTATAAAAGTATATTCCTCAAATCCTGTGTTTCTCCAACGTTTTCTGTAAGCTATGGTACTTCCTCCTCAAGGGACTGATTACAATATACTATAACTAAATTAAAACTGACAAAAACATTCATGTCAACGAACCATCAGAGGTACCGGTCAGCATCATCCCAGGGACCGATTCTTGTCCCAGAACCGGAGGTTGAGAAACACTGATCAAATGTTTCTTGCCCAGGGACCCGCTCCCAGGCAAACCGGCAACCCACAGACCCCATCATATGTTAACAAAAAAAAAGATGTGTTTCTTATCATCAGGTGAATGATAATGGCAAGTAGAAGTGATCAACATTTTAAAATGAATAGATTTGGTAGACAGATTCATTATTTTGACCTCCCCACAGTTCATTGGAAGAGGAAGCAGACACTCTAGGACAGCTTCGAAGCTAATTTCCAACAATTCTACACAGTTTGACATGGAGCTGAGACAATTTTGCAGTTTTAAAGCAAATTTCCTGCAATTCTATGCATTTTGCAATGGCTAATAATGTGTTCTTCTTCTCAAACATTATAACAAAGTCAATGGGTAGGTGCTCTGAATGGCCACTCATTTTTTTTAATTCTCCCTAACTGTCTAGCTTTTATTTGATGGTTAGTTCTACATTCTCAAAGATAATTAAAAAAATACATACAGTACCAGTCAAAAGTTTGGACACACCTACTCATTCAAGGGTTATTCTTAATTTTTTACTATTTTCTACATTGTAGAATAATAGTGAAGACATCAAAACTATGAAATAACACAAATGGAATCATCTAGTAACCAAAAAAGTGTTAAGCAAATCAAAATGTATTTTAGATTTTAGATTCTTCAAAGTAGCCACCTTTTGCCTTAATGACAGCTTTACACACTCTTGGAATTCTCTCAACCAGCTTTTCAAGGTAGTCACCTGGAATACATTTCAATTAACAGGTGTGCCTTGTAAAAAGTTAATTTGTGGAATTTTCTTAATGCATTTGAGCCAATCAGTTGTGCTGTGACAAGGTAGGGGTGGTATACAGAAGACAGCCCTATTTGGTAAAAGACCAAGTCTATATTATGGCAAGAACAGCTCAAATAAGCAAAGAGAAACAACAGTCCATCATTACTTTAAGACATGAAGGTCAGTCAATACGGAACATTTCAAGAACTTTGAAAAATGCAGTCGCAAAAACCATCAAGCGCTATCATCAAACTGGCTCTCATGTGGACCGCCACAGGAAAGGAAGACCCAGAGTTACCTCTGCTGCAAAGGATAAGTTTATTAGATTTACCAGCCTCAGAAATTGCACCCCAAATAAATGCTTCACAGAGTTCAAGTAACAGACACATCTCAACATCAACTGTTCAGAGGAGACTGTGTGAATCAAATTGCTGCAAAGATACCACTACTAAAGGACACCAATAAGAAGAAGAGACTTGCTTGGGCCAAGAAACATGAGCAATTGACATTAGTCCAAATTTGCAATGTTTGGTTCCAACCACCGTGTCTTTGTGAGACGTAGAGTAGGTAAACTGATGATCTCTGCATGTGTGGTTCCCACTGTGAAGCATGGAGAATGAAGTGTGGTGGTGCTTTGCTGGTGACATTGTCAGTGATTTATTTATAATTCAAGGCACACTTAACCAGCATGGCTACCACAGCATTCTGCAGCAGTATGCCATCCCATCTGTTTTGCACTTACTCCCACTATCGTTTGTTTTTCAACAGGACAATGACCCAACACACCTCCAGGCTGTGTAAGGGTTATTTGACCAAGGAGAGTGATGGAGTGCTGCATCAGATGACTTGGCCTCCACAATCAACCAACCTCAATGCAATTGAGATGGTTTGGGATGAGTTTTACCGCAGAGTGAAGGAAAGCAGCCAACAGGTGCTCAGCATATGTGGGAACTCCTTCAAGACTGTTGGAAAAGCAATCATCATGAAGCTGGTTGAGAGAATGCCAAGAGTGTGCAAAGCTGTCATGAAGGCATAGGGTGGCTACGTTGAAGAATCAAAAATCAAAAATAGATTTTGATTTGTGTAACACTTTTTTGATTACTACATAATTGTAGTAATTCCATGTGTTATTTCATAGTTTTGATGACTTCACTTTTATTCTACAATGTAGAAAATTGTTTAAAAAATAAAGACAAACCCTTGAATGAATAGGTGTGTCCAAACCTTTGACTGGTACTGCATATAGTTCAATATCTTTTCTGAATGCTTTGTATCTGGTTTTGGTCAGTTAAGCTGTATGTAAGAATGCTGTTCATTGACTATAGCTCAGCATTCAACACCATAGTACCCTCCAAGCTCATCATTAAGCACGATGCCCTGGGTCTGAACCCCGCCCTGTGCAATTGGGTGCTTGTCACGGCTGTTGAATGAACTGGACCAAGGCGCAGCGTGGTGAGTGTACATTTTCTTTATGTAATATGACGCCGACAAAAACAATAAACACTACAAAACAAACCGTGAAGCTAAAGGCTATGTGCCATAAACAAAGTCAACTTCCCACAAAGACAGGTGGGAAAAAGGGCTACCTAAGTATGGTTCTCAATCAGAGACAACGATAGACAGCTGTTCCTGATTGAGAACCCTACCCGGCCAAAACATAGAAATACAAATAATAGAACATAGAATACCCACCCCAACTCACACCCTGACCAAACCAAAATAGAGACATAAAAAGGATCACTAAGGTCAGGGCGTGACAGTCCTGGACTTCCTGACAGGCCGCCACCAGGTGGTGAAGGTAGGAAACAACATCTCCACTTCACTGATCCTCAATACTGGGGCCCCACAAGGGTGCGTGCTCAGCCCCCTCCTGTACTCCCTGTTCACCCATGACTGCTTGGTCATGCACTCCTCCAAATCAATCATCAAGTTTTCAGACGACACAACAGTAGTAGGCTTGATTACCAACAACGACGAGACAGCCTGCAGGGAGGAGGTGAGGGCTCTAGGAGTGTGGTGTTAGGAAAATAACCTCTCACTCAATGTCAACAAAACAAAGCAGATGATCGTGGACTTCCAGAAAAAGAGAGCACCCCCCATCCAGGAAACAGGGAGCACCCCCCTATAGGGAGCATCCCCCTATCCACATCGACGAGACAGCAGTGGAGAAGGTGGAAAGTTTTGTGTTCCTCTGCGTACATATTACTGACAAACTGAAATGGTCCACCCACACAGACAGTGTGATGAAGAAGGCACAACAGTGCCTCTTCAACCTCAGGAGGCTGATAAAATTTGTCTTGTCACCTAAAACACTCACAAACATTTACAAATGAACAAATGAGAGCATCCTGTCTGGCTGTATCACCGCCTGGTACAGCAACTGCACCGCTTACAACCGCAATGCTCTCCAGAGGGTGGTGCGGTCTGCACAACGCATCACCGGGGGTAAACTACCTACCCTCCAGGACACCTACAGCACCCGATGTCACAGGAAGGCCAAAAATATCATCCAGGATAACAACCACCCGAGCCACTGCCTGTTCACCTTGCTATCATCCAGAAGGCGAGGTCAATAAAGGTGCATCAAAGCTGGGACCAAGAGACTGAAAAAGCAGCTTCTATCTCAAGGCCATCAGACTGTTAAATAGCCATCACTAGCACAAACTTGAAATTATTGGCCACTTTAATAAATGGAACACTAGTCACTTTAATAACGTCACTTTAATAATGTTTACATATCTTGCATTACTCATCTCATATGTATATACTGTATTCTATACTATCTACTGTATCTTAGTCTATGTCGCTCAGACATTGCTCATTCATATATTTATATATTCTTAATTCCATCCCTTTACTTAGATTTGTGTGTATTAGGTATTTGTTGTGAAATTGTTAGATATTATTTGTTAGATATTGATATTGATTGATATTTGATTTGGAGATATAGGGATACCTGATCTGTTGCATGATCTGCTAATGTGTAGATATAGGGATACTAGAGCTATTGGATGATCTGCTAGTGTACAGATATAGGGATACTAGAGCTGTTGGATGATCTGCTAGTGTAGAGATATAGGGATACTAGAACTTTTAGATGATCTGCTAGTGTACAGATATAGGGATACTAGAGCTATTGGATGATCTGCTAGTGTACAGATATAGGGATACTAGAGCTGTTGGATGATCTGCTAGTGTAGAGATATAGGGATACTAGAACTTTTAGATGATCTGCTAGTGTACAGATATAGGGATACTAGAGCTGTTGGATGATCTGCTAGTGTAGAGATATAGGGCTAATAAAGCTGTTTGATGAAGAGCATGCAGCCAGCCAGCCACTGTCGAAAACATGTGCAGCAGAGCCATGAGAGATCCAACGCCTGGGGCCCTGTGACGTCAGTCAGCAGAGAGGGCTGATGGGAATTCGATACACAGCAACGCTGCCTAATTTAGTCCACAATAAAACCGACAGAGGCTTGTTTGTCTGTTTCTGTGTGCTATGGCTGTGGAATGTACCACAGTATATGCACACATTATTTACTGATGCTGAAAGATTCATCGGAGAAAAATTATTTGTCGTTGCATTGATTTGTCATTAAAAAGATTGATATTTGTATGCACTGTATGAAGTCAAGTCCACCCTTTATTATGAAAATGTTCCAGCAGCCTAAAAGTGTTATTAGTTAGCTGGCAGTGGAGGCTGCTGAGGGGAGGACGGCTCATAATAATGGCTGGAATGGAGTCAATGGAATGGTATCAACCACATGGAAACCACGTGTTTGATGCCATTCCATTCACTCCATTCCTGACATTATTATGAGCCGTCCTCCCCTCAGTCTCCAATGCTAGCTAGGTATTTTGAATGTTATCGTCTCAAGCCATACTAACCAAAACTATTCTGTCATGAAACAATTAGTGTCTCCTTGGCACATTTGAATCAGAGTACCACACATAAAATACAACATCAACTCCACAATGTCTTAGTCAGCTGTATCTACTCCCATTGCCAAAACCAAAGGTCCCAAACACACACGAGTAAAAGCATTTATTCTCCTTACTGAGGAATATTCTGCCAACCCTGTCTACCAACTTCATGTCACTGGCCTCATCCTCTTCATCACATGCTATTGCCATCCATAACACATGTATTGTTATCCTTGTTCCCAAATGGCACCCTATTCCTATATAGTGCACTACTTTTGACCAGGGCCCCTAGGGATAGGATGCCATTTGGGATGAACTCCCTGTTAACCCACCAACATGAGTATCTGTAACGCATACGCAGGGAGTCAGGAAGCAGGTGCAGAATGTCAGTTCAATAATAAACATGACAATAATGCAAAACAGAAGCTGCATGCTGAACGTAACCAAAACCAATACTGCCTGATGAATGAAGCAACTGAGGGCTATATGAATGGAGAGTTATCAGGGTGGTGATGAAGTCCAGGTGTGCTTAACGATGGGGAGCAGCTGTGCCCAATGATGGTTGCCAGGTGAACGCAGTGTGGGTTGCCAGGACCGGTGGTTAGGAGACCTTAAATACATGCTTCTTTCCAAAGGACAACTTGCAAGTACATTGAGGAGCTCTTTTCTTTCTTCTGTGGAGTGCTTATAGCTTTCCACTTTTCATCCTCCTCAAAGGGAATAACAACACTCCTGGGAGCCAGCATACATGACAACCTCCACTCAATCCCTATGTTTCTTCTCAGAAGAACAAAATGTTTCTGGCAGTGTTCCATCACTGTCTCTGGTCATGGTGGGATTCAAGATAGTTTCCGGCCACCTGCTCACAGACACAGCACAGCCCAGAGCATTGACCGGGCCCTTCTGTCTGTCTGGGTGTGTGTTTGTATAGTTATCTAATACCATTTTCACACTACTGTGTCAAACAAAGCTGAGCTGTACTGGGTGGTCCTGGTTACACATCCACCATAGTTGCATAAATTGGTTGTTCACTGGGTTGGGGAGTAAGTGATTACATGTAATCTGATTACAAAAACAACTATAACTAATCCGTTACCAGCTAAAATATTGTAATCAGATTAACAATACTTAAAAAAAAATCTATTACTAATTGGATTACATTTGAATTCAGAAAGGATGTTTGCAACAAAAGACATGACAACTTTCTGTTTTCTCAATGACATTCAATTCAGCATTGAAAACAGGCACCATTTTAAGTTTGTTCCACCTGAGCGAATCTGACCACAAGTCAAAGACCACTATGATGACAAACCAAATGCATTTGATGGATCCTTTTCATCTTCTTCTAATGCCTTTTAAGGGGAAAGTAATCCAAAAGTAATCAGATTACGTTACTGTGTTTGGGTAATCTAAAAGTTACGTTACTGATCATTTTGGACAGGCACTGTAACTAGTAACTGTAAAGGCTTATATTTAGAAAGTAACCTACCCAACCCTGGTTGTCGATGCCAGTTTAGCTGTTGGCCCCTTCTCACAACAGTCTGACAGTGTCCACAGTGCAGCATCAGTATTCAGCTCACGATACACTGGTCCATTTAGCCCCCAGGGGCTCTCTCCGAGCAGATCCAGGGGTGTCTAGCCTGGAAGACCGGCACAGGGGGAGGACAAAAAAGCCCCCTCAACCAGCCAACTCAAATCACCAGGGGCATTACCCAGTTACATGTATGGGGCAAACCATTAGTGTTCATCCGAGGGGTACGAGAAACAAGCTTGCTTCAACAATTTCCTCTACCTGCTCGACTACCTTTCTCTCTGGACCTTGGTTTCTCCCCCATTTCCTGGAGATATAAAATTCCTGAGGAGAATATGGAAGTTTGTTCGCTAACACAAGTAGTACATCCCTGAACTTCGTTGGAATCAATGTTTCTCTGCCTTTTGTAACATGGTGTTTCTCTGCCTTTTGAAACATGGAGGTGTTTCTCCGCCTTTTGAAACATGGAGTTGTTTCTCCGCCTTTTGAAACATGGAGGAGTGTCTCTGCTTTTTGAAACATGGAGGTGTTTCTCTGCCTTTTGAAACATGGAGGTGTTTCTCTGCCTTTTGAAACATGGAGGTGTTCTCTGCTTTTTGAAATATGGAGGTGTTTCTCTGCCTTTTGAAACATGGAGGTGTTTCTCTGCCTTCTGAAACATGGATGTGTTTCTCTGCCTTTTGAAATATGGAGGTGTTTCTCTGCCTTTTGAAACATGGTGTTTCTCTGGCTTTTGAAACATGGAGGTGTTTCTCTGCCTTTCAAAACATGGTGTTCCTCTGCCTTTTGAAACATGGAGGTGTTTCTCTGCCTTCTGAAATATGGAGGTGTTTCTCTGCTTTTTGAAACATGGAGGTGTTTCTCTACCTTTTGAAACATGGAGGTGTTTCTTTGCCTTTTGAAATATGGAGGTGTTTCTCTGCCTTTTGAAATATGGAGGTGTTTCTCTGCCTTCTGAAACATGGAGGTGTTTCTCCGCCTTTTGAAACATGGAGGTGATTCTCTGCTTTTTGAAACATGGAGGTGTTTCTCTGCCTTTTGAAACATGGATGTGTTTCTCTGCTTTTTGAAACATGGAGTTGTTTCTCCGCCTTTTGAAACATGGAGGAGTGTCTCTGCCTTTTGAAACATGGAGGTGTTTCTCTGCCTTTTGAAACATGGAGGTGTTTCTCTGCTTTTTGAAATATGGAGGTGTTTCTCTGCTTTTTGAAATATGGAGGTGTTTCTCTGCTTTTTGAAACATGGAGGTACTTCTCTGCCTTCTGAAACATGGAGATGTTTCTCTGCTTTTTGAGATATGGAGGTGTTTCTCTGCCTTTTGAAACATGGTGTTTCTCTGGCTTTTGAAACATGGAGGTGTTTCTCTGCCTTTCGAAACATGGTGTTCCTCTGCCTTTCGAAACATGGTGTTCCTCTGCCTTTTGAAACATGGAGGTGTTTCTCTGCCTTCTGAAACATGGAGGTGTTTCTCTGCCTTCTGAAACATGGATGTGTTTCTCTGCCTTCTAAAATATGGAGGTGTTTCTCTGCTTTTTGAAACATGGAGGTGTTTCTCTGCCTTTTGAAACATGGAGGTGTTTCTCTGCTTTTTGAAATATGGAGGTGTTTCTCTGCCTTTTGAAACATGGAGGTGTTTCTCTGCCTTCTGAAACATGGATGTGTTTCTCTGCCTTCTGAAATATGGAGGTGTTTCTCTGCCTTTTGAAATATGGAGATGTTTCTCTGCCTTCTGAAACATGGAGGTGTTTCTCTGCCTTTTGAAACATGGAGGTGTTTCTTTGCTTTTTGAAACATGGAGGTGTTTCTCTGCCTTTTGAAACATGGATGTGTTTCTCTGCTTTTTGAAATATGGAGGTGTTTCTCTGCTTTTTGAAATATGGAGGTGTTTCTCTGCTTTTTGAAACATCAAATCAAATCAAATCAAATCAAATTTTATTAGTCACATACACATGGTTAGCAGATGTTAATGCGAGTGTAGCGAAATGCTTGTGCTTCTAGTTCCGACAATGCAGTAATAACCAACAAGTAATCTAACCTAACAATTCCACAACTACTACCTTACACACACACACAAGTGTAAAGGGATAAAGAATATGTACATAAAGATATATGAATGAGTGGTGGTACAGAACGGCATGGCAGATGCAGTAGATGGTATAGAGTACGGTATATACATATGAGATGAGTACTGTAGGGTATGTAAACATAAAGTGGCATAGTTTAAAGTGGCTAGTGGTACATGTATTACATAAAGATGGCAAGATGCAGTAGATGATATAGAGTACAGTATATACATATGAGATGGGTAATGTAGGGTATGTAAACATTATATTAAGTGGCATTGTTTAAAGTGGCTAGTGGTACATTTTTACATAAATTCCATCAATTCCCATTTTTAAAGTGGCTGGAGTTGAGTCAGTATGTTGGCAGCGGCCGCTAAATGTTAGTGGTGGCTGTTTAACAGTCTGATGGCCTTGAGATAGAAGCTGTTTTTCAGTCTCTCGGTCCCTGCTTTGATGCACCTGTACTGACCTCGCCTTCTGGATGATAGCGGGGTGAACAGGCAGTGGCTTGGGTGGTTGTTGTCCTTGATGATCTTTATGGCCTTCCTGTGACATCGGGTGGTGTAGGTGTCCTGGAGGGCAGGTAGTTTGCCCCCGGTGATGCGTTCTGCAGACCTCACTACCCTCTGGAGAGCCTTACGGTTGTGGGCGGAGCAGTTGCCGTACCAGGCGGTGATACAGCCCGACAGGATGCTCTCGATTGTGCATCTGTAGAAGTTTGTGAGTGCTTTTGGTGACAAGCCGAATTTCTTCAGCCTCCTGAGGTTGAAGAGGCGCTGCTGCGCCTTCTTCACAACGCTGTCTGTGTGGGTGGACCAATTCAGTTTGTCCGTGATGTGTACACCGAGGAACTTAAAACTTTCCACCTTCTCCACTACTGACCCGTCGATGTGGATAGGGGGGTGCTCCCTCTGCTGTTTCCTGAAGTCCACAATCATCTCCTTTGTTTTGTTGACGTTGAGTGTGAGGTTATTTTCCTGACACCACACTCCGAGGGCCCTCACCTCCTCCCTGTAGGCCGTCTCGTCGTTGTTGGTAATCAAGCCTACCACTGTAGTGTCATCCGCAAACTTGATGATTGAGTTGGAGGCGTGCATGGCCACGCAGTCGTGGGTGAACAGGGAGTACAGGAGAGGGCTCAGAACGCACCCTTGTGGGGCCCCAGTGTTGAGGATCAGCGGGGTGGAGATGTTGTTACCTACCCTCACCACCTGGGGGCGGCCCGTCAGGAAGTCCAGGACCCAGTTGCACAGGGCGGGGTCGAGACCCAGGGTCTCGAGCTTGATGACGAGTTTGGAGGGTACTATGGTGTTGAATGCTGAGCTGTAATCGATGAACAGCATTCTCACATGGGTATTCCTCTTGTCCAGATGGGTTAGGGCAGTGTGCAGTGTGGTTGCGATTGCGTCGTCTGTGGACCTATTGGGTCGGTAAGCAAATTGGAGTGGGTCTAGGGTGTCCGGTAGGGTGGAGGTGATATGGTCCTTGACTAGTCTCTCAAAGCACTTCATGATGACGGAAGTGAGTGCTACGGGGCGGTAGTCGTTTAGCTCAGTTACCTTAGCTTTCTTGGGAACAGGAACAATGGTGGCCCTCTTGAAGCATGTGGGAACAGCAGACTGGGATAAGGATTGATTGAATATGTCCGTAAACACACCAGCCAGCTGGTCTGCGCATGCTCTGAGGACGCGGCTGGGAATGCCGTCTGGGCCTGCAGCCTTGCGAGGGTTAACACGTTTAAATGTTTTACTCACCTCGGCTGCAGTGAAGGAGAGCCCGCAGGTTTTGGTAGGGGGCCGTGTCAGTGGCACTGTATTGTCCTCAAAGCGGGCAAAAAAGTTGTTTAGCCTGTCTGGGAGCAAGACATCCTGGTCCGCGACGGGGCTGGTTTTCTTTTTGTAATCCGTGATTGACTGTAGACCCTGCCACATACCTCTTGTGTCTGAGCTGTTGAATTGCGACTCGATTTTGTCTCTGTACTGGGACTTAGCCTGTTTGATTGCCTTGCGGAGAGAATAGCTACACTGTTTGTATTCGGTCATGCTTCCGGTCTCATGGATGTGTTTCTCTGCTTTTTGAAATATGGAGGTGTTTCTCTGCTTTTTGAAACATGGAGGTACTTCTCTGCCTTCTGAAACATGGAGGTGTTTCTCTGCTTTTTGAAATATGGAGGTGTTTCTCTGCCTTTTGAAACATGGTGTTTCTCTGGCTTTTGAAACATGGATGTGTTTCTCTGCTTTTTGAAACATGGAGGTGTTTCTCTGCCTTTTGAAACATGGATGTGTTTCTCTGCCTTCTGAAACATGGAGGTGTTTCTCTGCCTTCTGAAACATGGATGTGTTTCTCTGCTTTTTGAAATATGGAGGTGTTTCTCTGCTTTTTGAAACATGGAGGTGTTTCTCTGCCTTCTGGAACATGGAGGTGTTTCTCTGCTTTTTGAAATATGGAGGTGTTTCTCTGCCTTTTGAAATATGGAGGTGTTTCTCTGCCTTTTGAAACATGGTGTTTCTCTGGCTTTTGAAACATGGAGGTGTTTCTCTGCCTTTCGAAACATGGTGTTCCTCTGCCTTTTGAAACATGGATGTGTTTCTCTGCCTTCTGAAATATGGAGGTGTTTCTCTGCCTTTTGAAATATGGAGATGTTTCTCTGCCTTCTGAAACATGGAGGTGTTTCTCCACTTTTGAAACATGGAGGTGTTTCTTTGCTTTTTGAAACATGGAGGTGTTTCTCTGCCTTTTGAAACATGGATGTGTTTCTCTGCTTTTTGAAATATGGAGGTGTTTCTCTGCTTTTTGAAATATGGAGGTGTTTCTCTGCTTTTTGAAACATGGATGTGTTTCTCTGCTTTTTGAAATATGGAGGTGTTTCTCTGCTTTTTGAAACATGGAGGTACTTCTCTGCCTTCTGAAACATGGAGGTGTTTCTCTGCTTTTTGAAATATGGAGGTGTTTCTCTGCCTTTTGAAACATGGTGTTTCTCTGGCTTTTGAAACATGGATGTGTTTCTCTGCTTTTTGAAACATGGAGGTGTTTCTCTGCCTTTTGAAACATGGATGTGTTTCTCTGCCTTCTGAAACATGGAGGTGTTTCTCTGCCTTCTGAAACATGGATGTGTTTCTCTGCTTTTTGAAATATGGAGGTGTTTCTCTGCCTTCTGAAACATGGAGGTGTTTCTCTGCTTTTTGAAATATGGAGGTGTTTCTCTGCCTTTTGAAATATGGAGGTGTTTCTCTGCCTTTTGAAACATGGTATTTCTCTGGCTTTTGAAACATGGAGGTGTTTCTCTGCCTTTCGAAACATGGTGTTCCTCTGCCTTTTGAAACATGGATGTGTTTCTCTGCCTTCTGAAACATGGAGGTGTTTCTCTGCTTTTTGAAATATGGATGTGTTTCTCTGCCTTTTGTATACAGTCAGGAGAATTTGAGCTATTAGTAAAAAAAGAGTAGAAAGTTCTAATGAGCCATGCCCTTCTCTGGTGTTAGTGTAGACCGGCTGTCTCTCACTATGAGCTGTGGACAGAATACTAATGTATGACTAATGGGGTGCCTGTCTCTCACTCTCTCCCTATCCATCCCGCTTCCTCTCTCTTTCTCAATCTTTCTTCCTCCCTCTACATTGTTCTCCTCTCTCCCTCTCTCTCCATCTTTCTTCCTCCCTCTCCTTCTTTTTCTCTTCCTCTCTCTCTCCTTTCTCTCTCCTTTCTCTCTCTTCCTCTCCCTCTCTCTATCTCCCTCTCTCTTCCCCTCTCTCTCCTTCTTTTTCTCTTCCTCTCTCTCTCCTTTCTCCTTTCTCTCTCTTCCCCTCTCTCTATCTCCCTCTCTCTTCCCCTCTCTCTCCTTTTTCTCTTCCTCTCTCTCCTTTCTCTCTCTTCCTCTCCCTCTCTCTATCTCTCTCTCTTCCCCTCTCTCTCCTTTTTCTCTTCCTCTCTCTCTCCTTTCTCTCTCCTTTCTCTCTCTTCCCCTCTCTCTCCTTCTTTCTCTCTCTCTCCACAACAAACACAGTATGTGTGAGCCATAATCCACCACATTTAAGACGCAACTTCAAGCACATTAAAGGTTGTTTCCTTAGTGAGGGATTTGCAAAGGGATTTCTGAGCCACACAAGTCAGTCTGGGGGAATTTAGCGGGAGGTTTAATGAGGACAGGGATAAAAAGCGTTCTTGAACGTCCCCCTGAGGCGCTGCTGAAGGCAACCATCCTCATAGTTGTTGTGATCCTGAAGCTCTGATCACCTATTGGTGGGTACAAGCACTGCTTTGGTCTTAGCTCCATAGAGTGGGCTTACCTAATCCCCCTAGCCATTCTATGTAGTAAAGTTATCAAATCATTCTCTCACTCCTGAACGCAGCCCTCAAAGAAATAAAATAATAAATAGTAAAATACATCCCAGAACGCTATCAGCTTGTGAACGTCTCCACAGAGTCCGATTAAAACCTGGTGAGATTTAAATGGAGTAGGATTAAGCTCCATCTTTAACGCACAAAGTCTGATTACATTTGACTTTGAAATATAGCTTTTTGCAACATCTCCAATTCAGGCAACTGTAAAAACAGCCGTCATCCAAAACTGATGCAGATAAAAAAGAAAAACACTTGCAGAACTAAGCAAAGATAAGAGGATATCTGGCGTTGATTGCAGGCTTGATCATGGACATGCAACGTATGCTCCTGTTTTTAACAAGAATTGATAAAGTCAGAGACCAATCCAAACAGATTATTGATAAATGGATTGGATCTAATGTCATTCTGGAATCCAAGATGGCGTAGCAGTCGGATGTGTCTTTGTCCTGTCTGTCCCGTGTAAATAGTATTCGTATTTTTCGTATACATTTCGTATATATTTTAATTTCACTTTCCATCTAGGAACTGAATATACATTCCTACATTCCGCCTCACCCAATGTGGTACGGACCTGCTATTTTTTTTATACTTTATAACCGTAACCCCATTCAGAAGCTAGCCAGATAACTAGCTACTAGCTAGTAGTCAGTTAGCCACTGCTGCGGTCTTCGCCCTTAACTCGGACACAGCCAGCTTCAATACCGGGCCAATACCTGCCAGTCTGCAAGCGCGATATCAACCCAGAGCATATAGGACTGCTTTTTCTCTACCACATCACCGGATTCCTGACGCAAGCTCTGGACAATTACACCGTATTATCACAGCTAGCTAGCTGCAACCGAGTGGCTACTACTGGCTAACACCTCTGTCCCGAAGCAAGCACCAGTTAGCCTTGAGCTAGCCTCGAGCTAGGCCCATCTGCCGGCTAGCCGAAGAGGTCTACCAGCGAATTCTTGGGCTACAATACCTCTTTGCCAATTGGACTGGACCTTTTTTTGCCGACACAGAGCCCTGCCAATCCATCACAACTTGTCTAAATCAGCTACAAGCTAATTTAGCAATTTTTTTGCCGCTGCTAGTAGCTTTTACCTTCTGCACAGACACCAGCCCTGTTATTAGCCTGGATATTACTCACCAATTTACCAGCATCGGACTGTCTCTCGACAACAACGCCGGATTCCTGCCGTAATCCCTGAGCCACTACTTGTGATCCTCACAGCTAGCTTGCAGCTAGCGCAGTTAGCGCCACTGCCACGAAGCTAGCACCAGTTAGCAAACACAATTCTACAATTCACAACCTCTCTTTCGCCATTCGGCTTGGATTCTCTGGATTCTCTGTCGACACGACCACGTCTGAGCAGACCCCCTCCGTCTGAGCAGACCACCCCCCGGGCTACTAACTTTAAACGCCGCGTGCTAGCTTAGTGGAGGCCTCCCTGCTCCATCTACGGCTGCCCCCTGGACACTATGATCACTTGGCTACATAGCTGATGCATGCTTGACTGTCCATTAATTCACGGTACTCCATTCTGTTTATTTGTGTTTTATCTGTCGGCTCTGTGCTTTAACTCAGGATCTGTGTGTAGTTAATCCGACCCTCTCTGCCTAGTCGTCGCCATTTTTACCTGTTGTTGCTGTGTTAGACTAGCACCCTGTTATTGCTGCTGTTATCTTACCTGTTGTTTTAGCTAGCTCTCCCAATCAAGACCTGCAATCACTTTATGCCTTATTGTATGTCTCTCTCAAATATCAATATGCCTTGCATACTGTTGTTCAGGCTAGTTTTCATTATCATTGTTTTGGTTTGCAATGGACCCTGTAGTTCCACTCTCCGTACCTCTGATACCCCCTTTGTCCCACCCCCCACACATGCGGTGACCTCACCCATTGAGACCAGCATGTCCAGAGATTCAACCTCTCTTATCATCACCCAGTGCCTGGGCTTGCCTCCGCTGTACCCGCGCCCCTCCATACCCCTGTCTGCACATTATGCCCAGAATCTATTCTACCACGCCCATAAATCTGCTCCTTTTATTCTTTGTCCCCAACGCTCTAGGCGACCAGTTTTGATAGCCTTTAGCCGCACCCTCATCCTACTACTCCTCTGTTCCTCGGGTGATGTGGAGGTAAACCCAGGCCCTGCATGTCCCCAGTCACCCTCATTTGTTGACTTCTGTGATCGAAAAAGCCTTGGCCTCATGCATGTCAACATCAGAAGCCTCCTCCCTAAGTTTAGTCCTTACTCACCGCTTTAGCACACTCTGCCAATCCTGATGTCCTTGCCGTGTCCGAATCCTGGCTCAGGAAGGCCACCAAAAATTCTGAGATTTCCATACCCAACTATAACACTTTCCGTCAAGATAGAACTGCCAAAGGGGGAGGAGTTGCAATCTACTGCAGAGATAGCCTGCAAAGTTCTGTCATACTTTCCAGGTCTATGCCCAAACAGTTCGAACTTCTAATTTTAAAAATTAATCTCTCCAGAAATAAGTCTCTCACTGTTGCCGCCTGCTACCGACCCCCCTCAGCTCCCAGCTGTGCCCTGGACACCATCTGTGAATTGATCGCTCCCCATCTAGCTTCAGAGTTTGTTCTGTTAGGTGACCTAAACTGGGATATGCTTAACACCCCGGCAGTCCTACAATCCAAGCTTGATGCCCTCAATCTCACACAAATCATCAAGGAACCCACCAGGTACAACCCTAAATCCGTAAACATGGGCACCCTAATAGACATTATCCTGACCAACCTGCCCTCCAAATACACCTCTGCTGTCTTCAATCAAGATCTCAGCGATCACTGCCTCATTGCCTGTATCCGCCACGGGTCCGCGGTCAAACGACCACCCCTCATCACTGTCAAACGCTCCCTAAAACACTTCTGCGAGCAGGCCTTTCTAATCGACCTGGCCCGGGTACCCTGGAAGGATATTGACCTCATCCCGTCAGTTGAGGATGCCTGGTCATTCTTTAAATGTTACTTCCTCACCATATTAGACAAGCATGCTCCGTTCAAAAAATGCAGAACCAAGAACAGATATAGCCCTTGGTTCACTCCAGACCTGACTGCCCTCGACCAGCACAAAAACATCCTGTGGCGAACTGCAATAGCATCGAAGAGCCCCCGCGATATGCAACTGTTCAGGGAAGTCAGGAACCAATACACGCAGTCAGTCAGGAAAGCAAAGGCCAGCTTTTTCAAGCAGAAATTCGCATCCTGTAGCTCTAACTCCAAAAAGTTCTGGGATACTGTAAAGTCCATGGAGAACAAGAGCACCTCCTCCCAGCTGCCCACTGCACTGAGGCTAGGTAACACGGTCACCACCGATAAATCCGTGATAATCGAAGACTTCAACAAGCATTTCTCAATGGCTGGCCATGCCTTCCTCCTGGCGACTCCAACCTTGGCCAACAGCCCCGCCCCCCCCGCTGCTACTCGCCCAAGCCTCCCCAGCTTCTCCTTTACCCAAATCCAGATAGCAGATGTTCTGAAAGAGCTGGAAAACCTGGACCCATACAAATCAGCTGGGCTTGACAATCTGGACCCCCTATTTCTGAAACTGTCCGCCGCCATTGTCGCACCCCCTATTACCAGCCTGTTCAACCTCTCCTTCGTATCATCTGAGATCCCCAAGGATTGGAAAGCTGCCGCGGTCATCCCCCTCTTCAAAGGGGGAGACACCCTGGACCCAAACTGTTACAGACCTATATCCATCCTGCCCTGCCTATCTAAGGTCTTCGAAAGCCAAGTCAACAAACAGATCACTGACCATCTCGAATCCCACCGTACCTTCTCCGCTGTGCAATCCGGTTTCCGAGCCGGTCACGGGTGCACCTCAGCCACGCTCAAGGTACTAAACGATATCATAACCGCCATCGATAAAAGACATTACTGTGCAGCCGTCTTCATCGACCTGGCCAAGGCTTTCGACTCTGTCAATCACCATATTCTTATCGGCAGACTCAGTAGCCTCGGTTTTTCTAATGACTGCCTTGCCTGGTTCACCAACTACTTTGCAGACAGAGTTCAGTGTGTCAAATCGGAGGGCATGTTGTCCGGTCCTCTGGCAGTCTCTATGGGGGTACCACAGGGTTCAATTCTCGGGCCGACTCTTTTCTCTGTATACATGATGTTGCTCTTGCTGCGGGCGATTCCCTGATCCACCTCTACGCAGACGACACCATTCTATATACTTCCGGCCCTTCCTTGGACACTGTGCTATCTAACCTCCAAACGAGCTTCAATGCCATACAACACTCCTTCCGTGGCCTCCAACTGCTCTTAAACGCTAGTAAAACCAAATGCATGCTTTTCAACCGTTCGCTGCCTGCACCCGCACGCCCGACTAGCATCACCACCCTGGACGGTTCCGACCTAGAATATGTGGACATCTATAAGTACCTAGGTGTCTGGCTAGACTGCAAACTCTCCTTCCAGACTCATATCAAACATCTCCAATCCAAAATCAAATCAAGAATCGGCTTTCTATTCCGCAACAAAGCCTCCTTCACTCACGCCGCCAAACTTACCCTAGTAAAACTGACTATCCTACCGATCCTCGACTTCGGCGATGTCATCTACAAAATAGCTTCCAACACTCTACTCAGCAAACTGGATGCAGTTTATCACAGTGCCATTCGTTTTGTTACTAAAGCACCTTATACGACCCACCACTGCGACCTGTATGCCCTAGTCGGCTGGCCCTCGCTACATGTTCGTCGTCAGACCCACTGGCTCCAGGTCATCTACAAGGCTATGCTAGGTAAAGTGCCGCCTTATCTCAGTTCACTGGTCACGATGGCTACACCCACCCGCAGCACGCGCTCCAGCAGGTGTATCTCACTGATCATCCCTAAAGCTAAAACCTCATTTGGACGCCTTTCCTTCCAGTTCTCTGCTGCCTGCGACTGGAACGAATTGCAAAAATCTCTGAAGTTGGAGACTTTTATCTCCCTCAACAACTTTAAAAATCTGCTATCCGAGCAGCTAACCGATCGCTGCAGCTGTACATAGTCCATCTGTAAACTACCCACCCAATTTACCTACCTCACCCCCCATACTGCTTTTATTTATTTACTTTTCTGCTCTTTTGCACACCAGTATCTCTTCTTGCACATGATCATCTGATGATTTATCACTCCAGTGTTAATCTGCTAAATTGTAATTATTCGATTTATTGCCTACCTCATGCCTTTTGCACACATTGTATATAGATTCTCTTTTTTTCTACCATGTTATTGACTTGTTTATTGTTTACTCCATGTGTAACTCTGTGTTGTCTGTTCACACTGCTATGCTTTATCTTGGCCAGGTCGCAGTTGCAAATGAGAACTTGTTCTCAACTAGCCTACCTGGTTAAATAAAGGTGAAATAAAAATTAAAAATTAAAAATTTGTGATGATGGTCTGTTGGCAACATCCTTACATTCATCATAAACATTCATCAATCAGCTAGCTACACAGAAGTGTAGAGTTTCGAAATCATCTACGCATCACAGTATATCGAATATAGGCTGTCTAACTTAATTCCGTCAGAACTTTCCATTTGAGCCGTGCAATGCCTTGTCATTAGGCTATTATCCCCATGCCATTGCATCTCTCCTTTGCATTAGCCATCCTATTAGCAGTGAGAATGGAATAAGAAAACAAAGTGGTAGAATGCTGCAGGTTACTGCTCGCGCTCAGTTAATCTTTCCATTCACCTTAAGTGGACTGGCCACATCAGTGGAAATGGCTCTCAGTTTTGTCTGTCTGTACAGCCTACCTGTCAAGGGCAGACAGACGGACAGACCCCTGAAGACGGACTTTGGTTCATCAAACCAATATGGGGAGTATTCTTGGTGGGTGTCTCAATAATTTTCTGTATTTCCTTTTTAGCCCTACACTGTTTATGCCTGACGACAGTCTCCTTTCTGATTAACAGTGACCATAATATTGAATAAAATCCTCTACGGTGGATCGAAGTAACTCAGCCACAGTGCAACTAAAAGGTCAGGTAAAATAAAATGAGATTAGCATTGATTGCCTTTATAGA